>NC_048424.1:9771862-9807465 GCF_013103735.1 Etheostoma cragini
GGGGGGGGGGTCAGGCGCTGTCAATGTCGCGATACTCTGCCTGCTTGACACACAGCAGGCTGAGAAAGATGAGAATGGTGGGGAGGGAGACACTGTTGAATTGTAAATGAATTCATTCCGAAATCTTATTAATCAATTTTGGATTGAAAGAGAATTGATTGGGACATGCACTTCTATGAGTGATTTAGAGCGCTTGTATATATGTGTGTGTTTCTGTTCATTTGTCAGTGTGTACTAGGCAGTCTGTACGAAAACAAACAAGTTGTCCCTGCAAAGTCTGTTTGTCTGCCAGATGAAGGAACTACCTCTGTGACATCTAGTAACACCACTGTGCAGGTGCTGTGACGGGTAGAAGTTGGTAGTTCATGGCCAGATTCCCACCCACAACTCCAATCAAAGAGGTTTTGTGGAATGCAAGACCAAGGCAAGACTATGGAAAAATATCTACAGGAATAGAAAATTCAAAATAATAATAATTCAAGAACGGCAGAGAAAGGTGCTTTGTGAAAAGTCAGATGCTACTTTTGTTAACACGTTTTAATTCTGTGTAATGCTGTGCTCCATAGATAGTGTAAAAAGAATGACCTGAATCCATTAGACTTGTTCTGTGTGTATCTTGAACTAATGGAGATGGCTGCAAAGGGAGACAGAAAGCGAGTAACACACACACAAACACAGTGGAATAGAAGCAGGCCCCTGGGATGATGGGTGGCTCTGTGTTTTCTCTGGATGACAAATTAAATCAGAATAGTGTCCTCTGCTCTAATAGAGTAGCTCTGTCCTGTTTTTTTTTCTATTTATCTGGCTCTGTTTGGCTGTCTGCAGAGATTAAGGCTACTTAGTAGCACTGTTCTGAGCTGGCTCAGATCACCCTGCTTGATATTAAAAGTCCCATATTAAGGGACCGTTAGAACCGGGGGCTCAGGCATTTGGACGCCACATTTAGCGTGATGCAGATAGAACCAGGTTTTCTGCTGTGTTGGAGTTCCACAAGTTGTGTAGATCCCCTGTGGACTCTTTAGCTCATGCCAAATCTATTTTGAATAAACTTGTGGGTTATGCAACTCTGTCCTCACACACAGTACTAAAACATTTAGCTGTTGAGATAAAACAGACTCCTTTCTTCTGCTCTTCGTGGGAGGATCTGATTAAATATGATTTTAATTCTTTGTTGATCTCATATAATTTAAATTAGATCCTTCAGTTGCTTCACTCTTTTACTCTTGTTGGAGAATTCTTACTTTTATTTACATAATACATTTTCAATTCATAGTTTGTGTCTTATCGGCCTTTTTGTATGCACCGAGGTGAAACTCTTCCGACATCCCATTTGACTGATAAGCCCAGAATTTATATTTCTGGGCCTCAGTCAGCTAGCAAAGCAACATGACTGAAAAAGACAAATCTAATGATAGAGAGCATGAATTAAAAGATAAGAGACACAGTTTTTTTTAACCTGTGTTTATTTCGTTTTCATTACATTTTGAAAAACGTCATAAAGATAAGCCTGTCATGTCTGTAAACATGGCTGTATGAACAGATTCCAAAATGTCTTTTACAAATACAATGCCAATGCCTTTAGAAAAAGCTGATGGAAAGACCAGAAGAAATATTGACAGCCTCGCCCAGTGTGTTACTAATAATAACCAACCAATATTCAATAGTCACAGCTTTAATGTAAACACCTATAGATATTTAGTAAGCTTTCATGCATGGCTGAAATGTGTCGTCCCCATAGTAGGACATGTTTTAGTGTCTCTGCACCTTCCATGTGTCTGCCTGTGTTTGGCTAAAAGCCTTACAACCAAAAATGGTCATCTTCACTGTTTCCTAACAACACTTCCACTCTAACAGCGAAAAACAGCGTCTGGGACTGTAAGGTTGACAGCAGCTGCTGGGAAATATGGACCGAAAACAAATTTCACAAGCTTTAGAGGATGAGTAAAGCTGCACATATTAGTGAGATTTGCTAGTACAGTATGAAGGGCGTTTTATTTAGAACTTAAAATAGCTTTGAGAACATACCTTAAGATGCTTTTGTTGTTAGATCTGCTGAAGTGAAAATAAATCAGCATAAACCAGCATGATCCTTTTTTAATCAAATTAGTGTAAGTACGAATGGATGTTCATTTCTAAGACACTGTAGCTCAGATATTGTAGATCTCCAGTTGGGGGGAATCGACCAGTGAACTGATCAGATAAAGGTGGATTTCCTGAACCTGAAGTCAACATTGTCATGGTCTCCATGGAGATTTAGCCTTTGCCCAAAATAAGAGAGGAAAATGTGACAAACCTGCATGCTGGCAACCATAATCAAAATGATCTTTTCTACAGATAAACCAAGCTTAAATAGATAGAGGAGACACATACACTGTATAGAATGAGCTCCAGCTGCCATCCCATTAGTTTTGCATCCTGCTGGTAGCATTTTATCTGACTGGATTAGATTTCCTCAAAATGAAACCTACAGCAGGTCCTGACACTCTGTTGTGGTTTTGCTAATAAACAGAAAACAAGGTGTTTGTTTCCTCATCAAAGCCATAAACCATAATGAGCTACAGCACAATGCATAGTTCTAGACTCTGGCTCTAACTTTGCTTGCACCATTCTTTGTTACGGAAAAGGAAACCTAACAGGAGCTGTAAGGAAACCGTGGCACGGCTTTCACTAATCCCTGTTGTAATAAACAATACCAGCGCCTTTGTTTAGGTGCACATGGCTTTTGTTGTGTGTGGGGTGTGCATGTGTTTCATTCTATGCACTTCTTCACTACCATGTGGTCCCTATGGTCAAAAATGCTTTAAATGTGGAGAACACAACAAATGTTATTAGCTTGGTTTGTTTTTTGGCATTTGTATGTCTCTTTAATTTATTCCATGCATAATGTTGTCCACCTCAAAGGGGACACAATACCTTAAAATGAAATGATTGCGTCTTTTAGGTATGATTTATGTATGTTAGCAATTCATTACAAGCATTCTTTGCTTTCCGTGGAAGTTCAATTCAATGAAATATAGCTAAATAAAAACATTAGTTTTTTTTCTTCCTCATTCTTCAGCTCGGTCTATTGCAGTATAGAGTTAACTTGCAGTTCCACCCCTCTATATTGGTAGCCTTAGTTTTTGTAAATGCGATATTTTGATATTGTGAAATTTAATTAAATACAGTGACACGCTAAAGCCAAATTTAGAATAAAAAAAAAACCTTGACAAAACAAAGCTCTTGCTTAAGCCCTCTGACTTTCCTCTTGCTTGTGACTGTGTGCCCCGGTAGTGTTGGAGGTTATGACCAGGTAATGGATTAGCAGCTTCTTAACCGTCTCGGCTACAGATTGGGATTGACTCAATACTCTGACCCATCCTCTTAATACTAATTGGTTAACCCTCTAATCCAGCTGGCGGTCAGCAGTAATGCTCTCCAAAGGCTGTTGGGCTGTCAGTTCATTAACAACAAGTGGTGAGAATACAGATACCTTGTTGACACATTTGTGTGGGAGGACTGTTGTAAACAGCAAACTTCTACTGTAGCACTCACCAGACTGGGGGGGGGGAGGGGAGGTGGAGGCATGGAGCCTGTGTAAGGATCTTTGATCTTTTGCAATTCAATCAGTTTCTTAGATCAGTCTACAGTAAACTAATATCACAACTCTCTGATCGATGTTGACAACAAGCTCTGTCATCATTTAATATACTGTGTCAATTTAGCTCTTATTTATCACCAATAGATGCAACAAAATGGCGATCCCCATTCGGGAAACCTTGAACAACCGCTCTTTTAAACACTTTGTTTTTCCTTGAATAAATGTCTCTGGAATACAAAACTCGATGAAGAAGAAAACTAAGTATGAGCAGAAATAGCCACTGAGACTCGACAATCAAAAAATTGAACACGCAAAAACTCAACTCAAAAGAAAGATATCACGGACCACATTGTTCAATCAACAAGTAGTCTCTCATGAACCTGCACAGAGGGCGTTGAGAGATTAGCTAATCAGTTTGCTTGATATGCTTGTCGGAAATTTGGAGTGGTGTGTGCATTAATAAGTAGTTATATACATTTTAGGATTGGGGTTTAAAATGATAAGAGTGACCTTTTGATATTGTATGGGATTGACGGTTAGATTAGAACTGAAATGGACAAAGTCCAACTTAGTTTACACAAAGCTACAGAGATCCCTGATGCTGAGTTGATTAGCTTGATTAGATAATAAAGGTGAAGTGGTGCCATATTTGAGCCAAACCACCCACTGTGAAAAATCACATAAGTAGGTCATCTGAATGAAGATGAACCAGTGTCTAGGATCTTAATTACTGCATATGTAATCTCATTGTATTCCCATGTACAGTCAGCCAGTCTTTCAGTTTAAACTAACAGCATTAGGCTCAAAGAGAACAAGATGCCATATGTTCAGGTGGGAGCTGTCAACTCAGATTGGGGGAGTTCAGCTGCCAACAGTCCTCTTTTCTCTCCATTTGTGTCAGGTATTTCCCCCCCGGTGGCAAACTGGAACAAATGTTAAGGCTAATTGATCCAGCTAATGAAATGGCTCTGCCCCAGACTGAGGTCGTACAGACACACACACACACATTCCAGGAATTACAGATGCGCTTATACTACAAGGCAGGGATAGATGGCTGAATAAGTGGGGGATAAATGAGTGGTCAAGGACTAATTGATTAATCTGATGAGCTGCGTTGCATGGCTGTGTGCGTATGTGTGGGTTTTCATGCACGTTGGATGTCAGCCACCGGCCTAAATGTAGATATGATGGCTGATGGGATGGATTAGTCAGAGGGGGAGCTACAGTAAGTGGCTCCTTAATGGGCAGCTGTGGCCTCAACTGTCAACTCTGTACATAACCTTTTAACTAAGGCATCGGGCAGTGTAGACACATCACACACACACACACACACACACACACACACACACGCACACGCACGCATGCAGGATACCACTGTGCTGGAGCTTGTAAATGCTGGTACAGTTAGACAATTCATTGATGGCTGATTTATCAGCCAAATGGCGACAGTCCTGATATTTTAGTAATCATTATGTGATTTATTTGCTGTTTCAAGCAATTCTTAAATGTGAAGATTTAGCTTCTCTCTGGTTTATGTAAATGTAAATTCAATATTTTGGGGTTTTAGACGCTTGGTCACAATTCAAGCACTTTGTAAATAATCCCACTGGGCACCACTGGACATTGTAATTGTCATTTTTGCAAGGCAATTTACAGAAATAACAACTCTTTAATCTGCAAATATTAAAAGGCTAACTGCTTACTGCTGCAGCTTTTATGTCAACAGAAAACAACATTGGCTTGATGGATACGACAGGTGGTCTTGATTGGGATGATAGGGGAAAATGACAACACCTCCGGAACAGAAAGGGCTAACATGGGAACAGTGTCAATGAATAATAAAGTGAAATGAAATGGCAATTTGAAATTAGGCCTGCTGTACTAACCTGACAAATTCAGAAGAATCAGGAAGGCCTTAGCCTGTAGATACTGTGGACTACCACATATATGTGTGAAAGGTGTGGGAATGGATAAAAGAAGTTCTACTACAGATTTGGAATTCCTCAGTGATTTCTCTTAAATCCAACAAGCTGGGATTTGGCATTCCAGAGCTTCCTCAATTGCAAAATTGATCAGGAAATAATTATCCATTCTTTGTTTTCACTCACTCACTCACTCACAATTCATGCAGTTGTGACCATTGAATCTTGGCCTTTTTATAAACATCTTAATCTCAGTTGTTGGACATGGATAGACGCTGCAACCCCTGCCTTGCGGTCATTCTCCATTTAGCTTAACTTCACTTACCAACATTTTGGGGATTTTGGCTCCCTGTGTTCCTTTTAAAGCACAGTGCTTAAATGGTGTAGTTTGAATGCCTCATAATGGAATGTACCACTGGCAAGTCAAAGTGTTATTCTATGCCCCTCTGGCTTTTTGTGTATATTTGTGTGTACATTTGGGAGGGGGCTGTAAATTGAAATAAAACTGTGCTGATAAATGTGCTTCCTGCAGACCCCCTATGCTCATTAAAGTGCTACAGTGCCAGGAGAACATTTGTCTCTGAGGGGTGAATCCACAGCGGAGGCAGAGGAGGGATGGCACATCGAGCTGTGTGGTCTCTGTCTCTGCTGGGGATGCAGTGAAAGCGGTGGGAGGTGTTTTTTTATGTGTGTGTGTGTGTGTGTGTGTGTGTTTTCGGCCTGCATGCTCACAACTTGGACACACATTCTCACTTTCTGATTGTCTCTACTGAATAATGTGCTTCATTTTAATCCAAGGTCACACTGCCTCTATTAGAATAGATTCAAATACCTGGAGCCAGTCAATATTAGCTAGTCTTAGAGGAATGCAGATTCCGGGGGGTGAAATTGATTTCTGACTGTAGCCTATTCTGCATAGACATGTTTTAATGTGGTAAACATGGTTCCTTTCTCGGCGGAGCACATGCTCTTTGTTGTAGTCTTTTTTGAAGAAGATAGTTCTTATTGATGCTGTTGCAGGGAAGTCTTTTTAATTGTTATGCTGCTAAACTTCGTATTTTGGCTCAAAAATGTTAAGACAAATGTAGTACACCTACAGGTTAAAGTTGCCCTGACACATGTATTTCCTTACTTTGTGGTAATGTCTAAAGTTCTACCATGGACTCCGAAACAATTTTTTGTGTAAACCTTGTTTCAAGCCATTCTTGTCTGGTATAGAAAGCTTGCAGGTACACTCAGTTGGATTTGTGCCAGTTCTTATTAATATTCAGTGAGCTAAGCTGCTTGACTCTGATTGGCTAACAGCTAGCCAATGAGAGCCTGGCTATCAGCGTCCTTTACGCAGTGTACCTGGGCGAGCTCATGAATGGTAATGAGCTCAGTCAACATGACGTCAGACTGACCAGCTTTTGTAATTGGCCTGATTTCCCTGCTCATTTGTTTTCAGTGGCTAGAGCTGACAGAGGAGGTAGCGGTTCATCTTCACAGTCACGACATAAGACCAACACATATAGACCTAACATATTTAAGAAAAATAAAGCAAGATGATATAAAGTTAGTTAGATAGTGATCTAGTGAGTAGTTAGATTAGTGGTCTTAAGGGGTGCTTCTAGGTAGATTACTTTTTTATTTATTTAGTTTTTAATCTTTTGGACAAAGTCAAGCTAGCGGCCCCTGCTCCCAGTCTCTATGATAAGCTAAGCTAACCGTCTCCTGGCTGTAGCTTCATGTTAAGATATAAGCATAAACAAATAACCTTTAGCAAGAAAGCAAATGAACTTATTTCTCTGTTCCTTTTTTAATTTAGAAAAAAGTTTTATAAACTTTGCTTACTGGATATAGTATTTGAATTAGTATTTTCTAATATAACATTAATGATATAAGAACAGCTAGAATTAAATGGATGAGAAAAGCTGAAAAATGAATAAAAAATGGACTAAACTAATACGTAATTCAATCTATCATTTAAGATTGGTTCCTGTTGTTTCCCCAACTTTTGTATTAATACTATTTATTATCGGGACGGATGGCTGTGGAATAATGCAAGTAACCTTTAATAATGTATGTCCATCATCTGAGAGGTTTCTACTCGTAGCAATTCATCTTTGGTGCTCTGGAAAACTGTTCTCAAGGCAAGAGTTTGGACAGCCAACTTCTAATCATTTTACAATTTTGTGGAATTACTGGTTTTCTCGAAATCATCACCACATGTAAAATGATGTATTTTCTAATATTCCAAGTCAAGCATGACAGCTGAAGGACGCAACTTAAGTACAGTGGGTTATCATGGCGAAGAGACACTGTTCCTCAACATACTGGGCATGCTTTGCACACCACACACACAAGGGCCCTCGCACACTTCCACATACACACACGCTTCTAATAATAATGGAGTGGGACGCCTGAGGAATGTGTCCAGGCAAGCAAAAACATTCTACCGCCAGTTTGGCAGAAACTGACTGCCGAGTCTTTTAATTTGCCCTACTACTATTTTCTCCCTCTTGTGCAATCAGTGATTTGTAGATTTCCATGTTTAGCAGTGAGGGAGACAAGACAGAGAGCTTTGCCTTTTTTTATTTACCAGTCGTTTCAGTCAGGGGTTGTTGGTGCGTGACTGGGAGACGTGCACTGGAGGCAATGCTGACTCAAGCAGACATGGTGCGAGGATTCAGCACAGCTGCAGCCAGGATTCTGTCAATGAACAAACCACAGTACAAAACGAGTCCTTGTTTCCTAATAGCAGTAGAAAACAGCAGGCAAAAAATATTGATACTCTCCATGTAGCTGCAATATCAGCACATATCTTAAAGTGCCCATATTATGAAAACATCACTTTTTGGGGGATTCGGGGTGTTATTTTGTGTCTCTGGTGCTTTCACACGCATACAAACTCTGGAAAAAAACTCTATGCTGTTTTGAGTGAGATACAGGTTTTAGAATTTTTGAGCTGGTCAAAATCTGCAAGGCTTTCTACGTCACTAGCCAAGACGAGGTGGCTAACTGTAGCACGCTAGCGTGTTCTCAATGGCAAAACACTGCTACAACACACACTAGTTCACCATATTCTCCAAAAGAACTACTTCCATGTCCCTGTTCTGCAGGTATTCAATTGACAATTACAGTTGCAAGTCCTCCTCCACTCATACATGTGTTTTTATTTGTGCTGTCAGTTAAACGCGCTATATAATGGCGTTAATGCAAACCCATTTAACGGCGTCAATTTTTATCACGAGATTAATGTTCTTTTTGGCCTAGCAAACTTTGTAGTTTTTTTTCACATGCTGTTGCAACAACTAGTAACGTTAGAAAACTACAACACCACACCGGATCTAGCGAAACCGGAAACAAAACCGGCACGCCACACACACTTGTTTGGGCTTGCGAGCCGGCCAGAGAATAGTAACGTTGCGCTCTGAATGGATGGCGAGCGCGAGATGATGAAATGGATGCCAATAAGATTCTGAATAGAAAGTTTACTTTTTAAAAGTTGCCAAATGGTTCCATTGACAAGACCAAAGTGGTCTGTGTGTTTTGTCGTTTAGCTATCATCGCAGCACGTCCAGTCTGAATGACCACTTGATCACCAAGCACACAGCTGATGCTGCTTCTCCACCCCCTCATCAAAGTATTATTTTAACCCTTTTATGAATGGACAGTGTATCTACCCTTTTGTTTCTCAAAGGGTAGATATGCTTTGAGTTTCTATTTTCTTATTTAAACTTTTTATGTGGGTAAACCCTGTTGAACAAAATATTAATCCTAACAGTATTTTTACATACTGTAAAAGCTTTATGTCTGGAGTGGGACTTTAAAGGTCTATGGTCCCCCAGTGGCTAGAAATGGCCCTGGGTATCTTGTTCCGCCTTTCAGAAATTGAAAGCTCAGACGGGCCAATCTAGAATCTTGCCCCTTATGAGGTTATGAGGAGCAAGGTTACCTCCTTTTGTCTGCTTTGTCTGCCCAGAGAATTTGGCCCGCCCATGAGAAAGAGTGCGACATCATGGCTTTCAGACAAGCAAAGTAGCAGTTGGTCAGGGCCACACCCCCATCCTCCACCTTTTCCTTCCTTTCATTTTCCAGCTTGGTCGAGCACAATTCATTCTTGTCAGTGCAATTCAATGTGTTTGCATTGGGAGTAGTGTAATGCATAAGGACAGAGCTAGCTGTCAGAAATGAAAAATTGTCCAAAATATGTTCCAAAATATGCTATTACTTTGTCAATTTCCTGTCCAGTCATTGTGCTTTTGAACTGGGGTGAAAATGGGAGAGGTCAGTTTAATTATCATGGTCTATTCCTCATCGGACCACAGGCAGCTTGGATGGTGCTTTTTTTATTTTTATTTTTTTTAGCAGCACACATCCATTCTTAGCGCTGCGCTCTGCTGCACACATTGACACCTTGAGCTGTCCTGTGAAGCATTGTAAGTGTACCTTGATGATAGTTGTTGAGTGAGGAAAGACCATTACCTCTCCACTCTTACCACCAAGGTTTTTTTAAATGGTCTCGAGAATTGAGACCTCTCAACCTTGGAAAGTTTCACATTGTGGCCTGAATCCATAAATCCATGTGTGTTGCATTGCTGCCATGCAATAGCACTTGTGACCCTTTTAAATCTAAAAACAGTGTCCAATAGTGATTCTTCATTATATAAATCTATCATTTGTGAGCAGTACAGAGTGATTTTTCCTTCTTAGACTTTTTCCTTTGAATTATTTTTAGTGGCATGAAGAGATAAAACTATTATTTACCTTTTTTCTTTTACTTTTATCACCCGCTTATCTGGCTAGCCTTTTCGTCTTGCGACCCCTCCCTCACCCCGTAGTAGAGAACCAGTGGTCTATATCACACATACGTAACCAAAGCAACATTTATAGTGTGCAAGTTTGGGATATTGATAATCGTGCGTTTACCATATTGTTTCTGTTATTTTATGTGATCTGTGATTTTCTGATTTTAGAATTCTCTTCAACCTTAGGTGATTTGTGTTAAATGTTATTGTCTTTGTCCTGCAATAGGTCTTTGTTATACTGTATGTAAAATGTTTTTAACACCAAGGACCATGTTGGAAATAATTGTTCACACTTTACCATGTTAAATTTTGGATTATGTATGTTAAATCCAAAATAAATCGGAAATAAAACCTAATCCGTTGGGCTCCCATGCGCATTAACTCTGTCAGTGCTACTTGGCAGCACTTGGACATGTGATGTTTAGCCTGACCTTGTCTGTTTCTAGTATTAACCTCTGAACTTTTCTTAGAGGGTCAACAGACCGAAAATATGTCTTACCTAGTAATCCCCTCCACCTGGCTGGGACAAGCCTATCTGGTTAACCTTATATGGCTCACTTTAATCACAACCCCTGGTAGCATGGTGGCCTTTGCTCATGGTTACTGTTTATAATCCAACCACAGAGGTCCCCAGTCGTTTCGCTTTCCCAGCCATTCATCATTCAGACACAAACTAATGCTCTGGGTCCTTCCTGCCCTGAGGAATTATGGGGATTTTTTTTCCAGCCAACCTTCTTGCTCAGCAAGACAGATGCTGGCGTTGGCGTAAAAGTAGTAGATTCATTATGATCAATAATCCATTATGAGCGTTAATGTACTTATTATAGGCCTCAGGGTTAGGCCATGTAACAGAAGAGCAAGGCTGCACAATTAAGTTAGAAAGCACAAAGGGCAATTGTTGCTCAGTTGTGCAAGATATAATAGATACTGTAATGTGTCCCCAAGTGAG
Source organism: Etheostoma cragini (assembly GCF_013103735.1). Taxonomy (NCBI): domain Eukaryota; kingdom Metazoa; phylum Chordata; class Actinopteri; order Perciformes; family Percidae; genus Etheostoma; species Etheostoma cragini. Next base: position 9,783,104 of record NC_048424.1, read on the forward strand.
ATATACTGATCACACTGCACCTGAAAGTTCCCTTAACATTAGTGGAATATGCCACTGAAAATCCACCTTTTTAATATTAAGTGCAAACAACCAGTAGGCTTGCAAGCAGTTTGAGAAGTTCAGCTTTCTCTGGGATGCTAATAGTTCCACGGAGGATTATAGTTTTTGGGTGTTTGGATGTCTGCCAAACCATGTCCCCAAAACCAAGGACGGTCATTATAGTTTGATGAGCTACTGGACTGGCGTTCTGTGCTCTTGAGAATCCCAGTAGGGGCACAAAGCGCAGGATGTTCACTGCCTTTTGGCCGTACCCTGTAAACTAGGACATCCTTGTGTTCTTGGCATTTCTGTGGCCCTCCTTGTGTCTTCCTGACGTCATGCCCAGGCAGAGTAGAATACCATCTGTTGTCGTGAAGACAAGAAGAAAAAATCCCCTGGGGTCCAGAACATGTCCCTTGCCTCCACTTTGAGGCAGCCCAGGTAAAGCAACAGTGAACAAGTCAGGTATCAACAGGTATTTATAAACCGTGTAAACTGGCTGAAAAAATGACGCTAAAAACAACAAATGATGATAAATATAATTTAACCACTTAAGGTAGTCGTAGATCTGGAATGTTTGAATTACAAACTAAAGGGATAAAAAGATTTAAGCATAAATATGGGGAATGGTGTATAAAGTCTTTTATAAGTTTACTTTTTTCTCTTTTTTTCCCCTTTACTCGAGCCATACTGCATGACCTCCTCTCAGTCAGTGAGTAAAAAAGGAAACAATAGGGAAACAACTTGTTAGGCATGAGACACTGTTTCTCTCCTGTCCCTCATTTCTACGCATGGCCACATGTAGCTGGTCTCTGTTTCCCGTCCGTTCTCCTCCGTTCTCCAGAGGAATATCTAATGCTGTTGCTCTTGCTGTCTGTATAGATTGTGAATTCCAGTTATGGCGCGTCTGAATCATTGGCATGCAGAGTACAGGGCACAAGTAGCGAATGTGGTGGATTGAATCGACATGTGCAGGTTTATTGAAATGCTCTCCTCATTCTCCCGGTAATTGCTATCCCTCTTTCCACCGCTCTTCTGCTTCCTTCTTTCTCTCCGTCTCCTTCGATTGCTCTCATTTTTTTTGCTTGTTCTTTTTCTATGTCTGTCTCCAACCATTTAGTACATTCCTTGTTATTCCCTCCACTGCCCCTATCCAATACCCCCATTTCCCCATCTTTCTTTAGCCACTCTGCCTCCCGTACCTTCCTCTGCTGTTTCCTTTCTCCATTTTCAACTTCATTATCATTCTCCCCACCGTCACCTCAGCGTTGTCTTTTGTCACCTTTAATATTGAAATGGACGACAACTGAGATTCCATCATGGCTCTCATGAATAGGGTATGCAGATGTCATTGACGCCACTGCACCTCATAAATAGACGGCTTATTACTTGCCTCTTCCGCAGCACACGTATAAGGCCTGATGTTCCTCTCGCCTAAATAGCTCTCATAAAGTATGTGGATTTCATGCATCATGTAACGCGTTCACTGTAACACCACATTCAATGTATGCAAATCACATCTTTGTTTCACCTGTGCTGGATGCCATCCTTGCTTGTCTGTTTGTCTTTAAGAGCAGACGGTATGTGAGTGCTGCTTTCTACTCTGCCTCTTTCACAGCCGCCTCTAAAACAAACATGAGCACTGCGCTCCATTCACAGCTGGTATTCTCTGAATCACATCTGTTGCTGCCGCTGTTCCTTTTCTCTTTCCTGTGTTCCACAGTGCTTTTTCTACTTATAATATAGTGTGTGTACAGTATCTCTCTGCCTCTCTCCCTCTCTCTCTTGGATTCTGACTTGTGTGTCCTGTAGTTTCTCAGGCTGTGTCTACCCCCCCACCCCTCTCTTTTTGGACTCTTCAGGGCTGTCACAAAGAGAATAGTAAAACTGTACTATGGAAGTATGCATCACATACTCTACCCAATGTATGATCTTGCTTCCTGCTTCCTTCAAGCAGTGGTGGAGGTGATATAGAGTTCATTGTGGATTGACAACTCTGCCTGGGATGTGAGTGTGAGTCTGGAGGCAGACCTGGGCTGTTCACAAAGACAGAATTATGAACAGGATTTCTTTGTGCAGACAGGCTGAATATCACCCTGACCAGTTTAACCTCGTAATCAGCTGAGGACAACTCTTTATGTCACTATCTTCTGTGCTATGCCGGAGCCAGAGATAAGGAAAGAGAGAGGTGGGGGCGAGAGTGAAATTGCTGGTGGCCGTCAATGATTTCTCAGCATTAACGGGTTGTACGCAGCCTTTAACATGACAGAAATAATCTCGATCAACGTAGTATTCAATGGGATGCTTAGCAGCAATTCTGTAGGATAGAAAACATGACATTATATAGCAGAGATAGTGGTCATCTCAAGATGGCTCGAGGCCAAAACACAGTTTGACTTGGCTTTGCTCAATGATGCATGGAAGCCACATTGACCACCACTGAGATCATCTGACCTTCTGTCATCTGATTATCTGTGTCATTGCCCATAATCAAGGATTTTTCTAAACAGCAGTGCTTTGTGTCCATTTATTTCCATTATTAATATTCAATATGCAGTCTCTGGTATTGCTTAAAAACCAGCAGTCTTGATGCACAATTGGCCGTCAATAAATGGTTGCTGATCGTGCACATTAGAATTTGCTACTGAGTTTCATTTCTTCTTAAAACGTTATTCAATTGTCCTTAGGCTTCATCAATCTCTGTTTAGCCTGTAACTTCCCCTCTCAATCCACACCTTCCCCTTTTTGGTTGGGGAATACTGATGCTTTATTTGGTTTCATCTGATTAGTGCATTTCTTCAAAGCTTTCTTAAAAACAATCCCAACTATTATCTTGTGCACTCTGTCTATGATTATGCTCCAGGTTTACAAAACCTTACTTCCGCAGTTTCCGTGAGTCTCATTGACAGAAGGCTAAAGCACATCTAATGCCACTAGACGTTACCAACCTTTCTGGAGTTTAACAAAAGACACGTTGTTCTTGTTGGAATACATTCACATTGTAAATGGGAAGTAATGAGGTGGGAAAGTAAAGGCTGTGGATGGTTGAACAGAGTGTCAAGAGTGGCGGGTATGGGTACCAGGGAACAGGATGGAGCCGGAGGAAGGATACCAGTAAGTATGATGGTTGATGGATAGATGAAGAAAGTGTGTAGAGAGACGTGGAGGGAGAGCAGAGGGGCTCGATCTGCCTGCTGCCTCTCCCCATAGGAACAGCTGTCTCCCAATCTGCAACAGATGCAGATTCACAGAGGGGAAGAGATGGTCTGACAACTCCCTTGGTCTTCCTATACTTGACTTCTGAATAAAGTATACATTGGTGTCACTTAGCTTTAATTTCCTGTTGAAAAAAGACTTATAGACTTAAATATATATAAGATATTGATATAATTTAAGACTTAAAGATACTTATTAACACTCCTTTTATACCCCCATAAAAACATTTAAAGGGCCCTCCCACATGCTGTAATTTCTGATATTTCTACACTATATATAAGCTTGTCTATGTTGATGGATATGTTCTCTACAGTCCACTGTGACTTAACCACTCGCTATGTGTGCTGTCTAAACTGGAAGCTCTGTAATCAATGTTTAAATTTGATCAGTCCAAGCTCTGTCTACTGGTAAGAGATGTTTTTAATTATTTTGTTTCTATTTGTCTGACTCCCTCAGGCTTCTGATGGATAATAGATTGAATTTGGCTTGTAAGAGATGTTGTACCTGCCTGTGTTGTTTTGATTAAATAGTGGATGTAAAGGGAACTGAATGTAATTTTGACGCACACAAAATGTATGGTCACATTTTAGCTTTTTTTATGAAGGATTTTATTTAAATGGGAGAAAAACGTTAGATTAAGGCCATAATGGTTAATCATTTTATTTCTGGTTTATTTTCTTATTGAAATGTAATCTGAGTGGGTATACTGTGACTGCTTCGGCAGAGGCAATTGTGAACTTTGTACGGACCCAGGAACCAGTCCATGACAGTGGGCTTGTGAGAGTTGGTCGGCATGAGGTCTTTGTCTACTCAGGTCAAGTTCTTCCCATCAAATTTAAGGTGCCTGTTGATTTCACTGAATCTGTGGCATCCTTCAAGGTCAACAATTCAGACCTGAGGCTGGACCATCCAGAAATTGGTGATGGCCTGGTTGAGGTTCATCACACCTAGCGGCCTTATGTTGAAATCCCAGTGTGCATCTACACCAAGCATAACAATACATTGGGCAATTTCACAGTGTTAGGCAGTATCCAGCCAATCAACAAGATAGTGGAAACAGACCAATCGGACTGCATTGAGGTTCACAATGTCAACTCACTTGTGCCTATTGGGGAGGATGAGGAGGACAAAGGTCGAACAGAGCACCAGTCCCTGCTGTGGTATCCCCCCGTTGATGTAAGCCAGTTGAATGATGAACAACAAGCAGTAGTTAAGAAAATGCTCTATGAGGAGTCAAATGCATTTCAGTTCAGGATGAGAACAACACAGGGTGTGTTCAAAGACTCCAAATGAGCATAACTGTGAAAGATGACATCCCGATTCAGCGGTCCTATGCAGCAGTCCCCAAGCCTCTCTACAGAGAAGTCAAGGATTACAAACAGGATTTACTGGAAAAGAATTGGATAGTAAAATCAAAGTCCCCATACTCTGCTTTAGTGGTTTGCTTGAGGCTGTGCATTGATTATAGGCTCCTGAACCAAAAGACAGACAGACACCCCCTGCCACGTATTCAGGATCTAATTGACATGCTGGGGGGATACAGCTGGTTCTCAATTTTGGATCAAGGGAAAGTGTATCACCAAGGCTTCATTGCTGAGGAATCCCAGCACATGACAGCATTCATCACTCCGTGGGCCTTGTACGAGTGGGTGCGCATCCCCTTTGGGTTTTCAAACGCCCCATCCGCATTTCAGAGGTGCATTGAGGAAATGCTCAACTCCCTGTTGGATGAATGCTGCATTCTGTATCTAGATGACATCCTCTGCTATGCTAAGACATTTGAAGATCATTGAGGTACTGAGATGCATCCTGAGGGCCCTTCAAGAGCACGGAGTAAAGCTCAGGCCAACTAAGTGTGAGCTTTTCAAGAAAGTGGTATGTTACGTGGGAAGGCTGGTCTCTGCTGATAGAGTGGGGATCGACCCCAAGGATCTGGAGGCCATTCAGGCTTTGAGAGGTAAAACCCCTAGCACTTTTGCAGGAATCCGTAAACTAGTGGGATTCCTCAACTGTTATCGGACGAATGTACTGTACAAGACTTCTCTACAATTTCCAAGCCAGTGTATGAGCTCTTGCAAGCCAAACACACTGCCACTGTGATGCCTCAGCCCAAGCAAAAGAAGGGAAAACGGGTGCAGCTGTCATCCAGGACCCCAATACAGTGGATGGAGGAGCACCAAAGAGCCCTAGACAATCTTGTAGATATCCTGTCCAACCCACCCATGCTGAGTTATCCTGACTTTGACCTCCCTTTTGTACTATACACAGATGCATCAGAACAAAGGCTTGGTGCTGTGCTGTACCAGTGTCAGGGAGGGAAGCTCAGAGTAATAGCCTCTGAGTCCAGAACACAGACACCTGCACACCAAAATTACAACCTTCACTTAGGCAAACTCGAATTCCTAGCTTTGAAGTGGGCCATAAGTGAGAAATTTTGAGATTACCTTTTCTATGCGCCCCAATTTGTTGTGTACACGGAAAACAATCCGTTAACTTATGTGATGAGCACTGCTAAGTTCAATGCGGTTGGCGGGCTTGCTGACTTCTGGTTTGAGGTGAGGTACAGTAAATGTGGACTGACACACACTCCAGGTTTCCATTATACATTGACAGTCATGCAGGAACACTTGCCCAGAGACACCATTCTGGCAACATGGGAAGGCAGCAGAGCAGCTAAACAAGGAAACATTGCCCTGAACATGTCAAACTTAACAGTCAACAGAGTTACTCCCAACCATAAGCCCTGACAAGCTCATCAAATCTCAGCGAGAGGATCCTGCTATCAGACTAGTCACATGAGAAGGGAGTTAATGGTCCTATAAGGAAACTCCTGCATGACTGGGGGAAACTTCACCTCAAAGATGGTCTGCTGTACACTAAAACCAGCAAAAGGAGTCAACTAGTCCTGCCTGCCCAGTACCAACCTTTGGTCATGAAGTATCTCCATGATGATATGGGTCATATGGGGACCAAAGAGTCCACGGCCTAACAAGAGACCGATTCTATTGGCCATACATGAAACAGGATGTTGAGGCTTATGTGACAAAGTGTCCCTGCATCAAGCAGAAGAAACCTGTCTTACACATCAGAGCGCCAATGGGGAACATAACCACCAGCTAACCCCTTGAGCTTGTGTCTATTGACTAACTACACTTGAAATCTAGCAAAGGGGGCTTTGAGTACATTCTGGTAGTTGTAGACCACTTTACGAGGTTTGCACAAGCTTATGCTACCAAAAACAAGTCCCAAAAGATAGCGGCAGAGAAACTTTGATTTCATTCCACGATTCGGTCACAGATGAAAACATCATCATGACCAAGGGAGAGAATTTGAGAATGAACTCTTCAAAACCCTGCAACAGCTTAGTGGAGGGGATCACTTTAGGACCACTCCTTATCATCCTCAGGGAAATCCGGCAGAGAGGTTTAACTGTACCTTGCTTCAAATGCTCAGAGCCCTGGGGGAAAAGGAAAGATGTAGAGACCATCTACCACAAGTTGTCCACACCTATAATTGTACCAGGCGTGAGGCTATTGTCCTTGAACCAGGAGACTGGGTGTAGGTGTCTAATCTGAGCGAAAGAGGAGGCCCCGGTAACCGAAGATTGTACTGGGAAACAAGGTACTAATGATGATCAAGCCAATCATCCACAAACTAGGAGGTCCACTCGTGAAAGAAAACCTATTCCCATTTGGGAATGTCTGGAGCCATTTCTTATTTTTCGTCAGGGAGTGTGCACAAAATTACACAAAATGTATGGCCAGATTTTATGTAACTTTGTCTTTTATTGTAGGATAATATTTAAATGAGAGGAAATCGTTTGATAAAGCCATAATGGTTAATCATTTATTTCTTGTAAGAGTTCAGGGCTCTTTATAGTACAGCATTACGATGCTGCCAGCAGGGGGCAGTGTGCCGCTCTGCTTTACGCTCACGGACACTCTTTGAGCGGACTCTCATTGCTTTGTCATTCTGCTGCGCAAAGCTGCACTGAACGCAAGCACTCGTCTCCTGTCTAATATTTTCTTCTGTTTTACAGGAAATCGTATCTGCTTACGGGGTCTCAATCTGAGACCTGTAACATAATCAATTGTTTTTGCTCACAGAGAATAGTCCCCTTAAAAATTTTGAAAAAAATGTTTTTTCCAATGCCCATGAACACACGGTGAGAACATGACTTAAGTGACATCACTCGGGTGTCTCAGTTTGGGATTGGAGACTAAAAATAATAGTTTGAAATAAAATGCTTAACTTAATTTTGCTGAAATTCTCATTCTCATCTTCCTGCATTCTAAATTCCGAGACCTTTTGTATTAGTGTCAAATCCCACATGTTCCACTGCTGATGTGCTAACCTAGTTTCAGTTTTAACTGCAGTGACTTCTCTTCACTTTCTGCCCCCTTTTTGGGGTTCATTTAAAGGATACAGTTGTGTGTGTGTGTGTGTGTGTGTGTGATGCAAGTGTACGTGCTTGTGCGATTTGCATGTGTGTTTTCTTCCATTGTAGCAAATTATCTTCTTCATTAATTTTGACACACGAGGAAATTAGCCTGTTCTCTGCTTGAGGCTACGTCTAAATTAGAGCGATTGGGGATTTTAAGGGCTTGAGAGACTAAAGCCTATTCTAGGCTCAAATAGTCAAATTAAAAAAAAGCCATTTCTAAGTGATTTCTCATACTATGTTATCAGCCAGCCTTTGCAGTTATAGTGGGACATATCTGTTTTTATTTTCAGTATCTCTGGTAATGATAAGTGTGAGATCCAGGTTGAAAGGTTTGTTCACATCCTCCCACCATTCCTCTCCCCATCTTTTCTTCATTTTCCCATCTGTAATCCTTTGCCTTGTTCAGGCCGCCTGTGTGTTTGTCTATCGAGTGGCGTGTGGGGAAGGCAGGCTGACTCTCTGGAGAGCAGGCGGCCGATTCCAAACACAAGACATTTGACTTAGGTGTCAAAAGAATGTGCTCTCGGATACTTGACTGTTGAACTGCCCACCCGGAGGCTTGTCTGAGCAGCATTGAGCCCACAAACAATAGAGCATGGGAAAGGAGGTGGAGAGAGAGGAAGAGGAGGAGGTTAACAGCTGAGATAACCATGTAGTGTGCAGCATACTGCCCTATGGGAGGTCTATAGAGTAAAAGCTCACTGTGCTTCACTGGTTGGCTGTACAGCTCGGTATTATGCTGAACACAAGCACTATGTTGGATTTGGATTGGATTTCCTTTTATTTTACTTAGTTACTACTTGTGCTGTTCTTGCATTCTGGCTTCAGAAATACCTCTGCTGCTGCTGCTGTTGTTGTTTTGTTCTTGACAAGTAATGCATCCTAATCCCATCTCAGTTCAGTCTTTACAGATCTAAGATCAGCTAGACAGCTACAAAGAAAATTATGCTGCAATTTGTTTACTGGGGTATTTCACTACTTCCATGAATTATGCAAAATCATGTTTGTTTTGACAGACCAGCTCATACATTTCATTAGTTTAGCGTCTGAGCTGTTGGAGAACTACATTTAGATGACTGTACTTGTAGTGCTGTACTGTGCTGTTGCATCAGCCCACCTGATCATATGCCAGTGACTAATGGCTGGCTTTTTGGTTGTGACAAGCAACCGTCACAGCGCTTTAGTTTAAGCCTAATTCATCATACTCCATGTCACTAACGCCGATGAGTCTTTCAAATTCGGTCCAGCACCCTTGTCAGATATAATTTTGGACCCATGAATGCCATCTTTCAAATGAGCAAAAAATGGCTCAAAACAAGATCCTTAAGCGGTGCGGCAGATGACATTTAAACAGACAGAGCTCTCTTTCTACGTGAGACATGGTTGATTTGCTTTAATGGTCAAATTACATGGACATCAACCAGGAGAAGCTCATTTGAGATGGCGTGAGCCCAGCCAGCCCAGCATGAAGCCAATCTTCTCACCCCGGCTGACTTATCTCTACAAAGTTAATACATAATTAACTATAAGACATGGTGTTTTGAGGACGGTAATGCCTTTTTAGTAAGATAACACCTTGCTCTATCACTCTCTTTACCTTTTTTTTATGGTGGAATGTGCACATACAACTGACCGCAACTGTCATCCTTGGAACATTTGCATCAAGACCCTGGAAAGTCGTAGATGTTCCAAAACTTTGACTTTTCAGGAACGGAGATCAGCCTTGTTTTCCACTTGGTTGCTATGAGCCATGGATCTTATCTTAGTGGGGTACTTTAAAATGTTCTCGTAAGGCCAAGACATTTTCCCAAACTGGGGAAGCATTGTTATTGCTCGAGTGAAGCCAGAGCATGAGAACCACCAGAACTTCAAGTTTTTACACAAGAGTCATGTGAACCTGTCTCTGCTGTCAACACATTTACTTCTCTGTATGGACCCTTCTCAATAATTCAGGATAGCTTATAAGAAAAATAAATCCCAAGGTGTAGCATTGCTAAAGTTGTAGCACAGTTTACCTTCTGCATTGTGGTCATATAAACGCATCACCATAATCTGTTAGTATGTACAGTATGTATATACACTATATGGCTATGTGCTTGTTTTTAGATCATGTGTCAGATTCACGATCTGATACCGTCCGTCTCCTGAAGGAGATCACATGAACATTAATAGATTCTCTTTATACTGTAAAGACTTTATACTGTAAAACCGCCAATATGGCGGTTTTCCACTTCGTGGTATCTACTCGACACGCCTCGACTCTACTCGCCTTTTTTGGTTTTCCATTACAAAAACAAGTCCCTGGGACCTGCTACCAGGGACTTTTTTTAGTACTACGTCAGTCCAGGTTCCAAGCGAGCTGAGGCGAGCCCAAAAGGTGACGTGAAAACTTGCAGACTGCTGGTTGGTCGGATCACTGCGTTGTTAGCAGACAAGAGTGTGGAGTGTGTGTCCAAAACAAATGGACATTTAAAAAATAAATCTAGCCAGACACCGACAGATTATCTACTCTCTGCACTATTTTCACTTATCAACTGTTCGATATTAAGGGCTGTTAGGGGCTTTATGTCGTTTCCAATATTGCACACGGTTACTTTAAAAAAACAAGACAAGTTATCAAAGAAAAGTTTTTATTTAGCTTTTCAAGTAGCGCATCAAACCCTCCCGGACATCCAGGTCTTCTTCCTCTGCACCCCGTGACAGTGTCCCCCCCCCCCCCCCCCCCCCCCCGGCTCTGCCGTCCCAGATGCATCCCAGTCGTTGTCATAAGTCTCTCCATGACTCTCATAAAGATTATATGAAGTCCAGCAGGTCACAACCGGAGATCTCACCGGTCGGACGTCGCCCACCAGACGGTCTGCGGCGGCAGTTTTGCAGAGCGTGAATGCTCTGCAACACAAACAGTACACAGCACACATGTTGGTGTGTAATCGTGGTTGCTAAAGTTCATGTACTTTATATAACGCTAGCGTATAGCGTTAGTAAATACTGACCGGGGCCCCTAACACATGCAAATGTTAGCTAACGTTACCAGGAAACTTAACTTACCCTTTTGTGTCGGCGAACAACAGTCATGTCGACGTCTGAACTCCGGCGGAATTCCCAAACTCCTGTTTTTTTTAGCGGTGATTTTTGTTGCTTCCTTCAGCTTCTTTTGAAACAAAACTTTTCTTCTGGCTGTAGCGAGTAGCCGACGTGCTGCTGTGAGTCGCGTTGAAAATTACATCATGACGCGTAGCTATGGTGACCAGCCACGCTGAGACGTTACTCATTTTGCAATGGAAAACGAACGTCGAAAGAATCAAGGCGAGTAGAGGCGAGTCAAGGCGTGTCGAGTCAAGCTGTTACCAGCAGGGGAAAAACGCCATATATCTGCACTGTTTCTTCCACAAACATCTCAAGTTTAAACCAGTCAATATGTATTACTTTTGTTGCCAAGTCAGTGTAAGTTTCAGTTTTCCTGAGCGTGTAGTAGTATTCCAGCAGACTGCTAGATTTAAAGATTGCACCTAGCTGTCATCATCTATCAATACCAAATAGATGTCTCTGAGCCATTGCTCTTTAAAGTGCTGAGGCAGACTGCTGCGCACAATAGATGTGGGACAGCAGTTGATGAAACGGATCAGCTTGTCTCTCCATAAGTGTGATGTATTTCCTTCTGGAGATTCCTTTTTCTTTGTGCCATTCTCTCCTGTCCCATCCCATATCCACAATTGAATCTAGGTAACACCACTTCTCGAGATCATACCAAGCATGTTTTTCTTTCTCTGTGTCTTCACTTTCTCTCCTTTACTTTAAGCTTGTATTCAAATTTGGAATTTAACCGTTATCACAGGAACAACCATCCAAAGTATGTTAGCTTTCTTGAATAAATTCAGGAACTGTAGTTCTTTGAAACTAGTTTGTTTTCCCTTCAGAGAGACTGCTAAATAGAGCGGGCGTTTGTCATGTCACTTCAGCTATGCCTTTTCCCTCTAAACTTTGTCATGGTAATAAAGGAAAGAGGTATGCTGCCGCATACCTTGAGAGAAGAAGATGAAATCTTTAAGGTTTACCCACACTGTTTTCTTGCATATTTCCTCTAAATGAAATGTGATAGATCATAAATAATAAATTTAAAGTAAAGAGGATGGGAAAAAAAACAACCAAAGCATCCTTGAGAATTACAGTACAACCCTAGTTTTATCTAGTAGCCACTGAGCAGCTCCACTGGAACAGTTTGGATTAGGACCTAGGCGCTATTCTTTCACTTTCCCCACCCACATTTATCCTGCCGGTCTGGGGATTGAACTGACGACTTTCCAGTCACAAGCTTGCTTCTCTAACCTTTAGCCACCACTGCTACACAGCTGCTCATTAGAAATGGCCTTTCTTTCCCACCGGTGTTCCAGCACTCCTAACCCACAGCTCCCATGTTGTTGAAGCAGAGCTACCCTCAGCTAACCATCCCACCGGGGACCGGGATGGTCACTCTATAGCAGTGGCAGTCACATCGAACGCAGCAGGCACGTTAAATAATGAAAGAGTTGAACAATGCATTGGCTAAATCAATCAAGGAATCAATATCACACAGACTTATAGTGAGGCCTTTGCGGCAGCTCAGGTGAGCATATTGCAGAGCGTATACAGTACCTAGATAATTTGCAAAACCACAATTTCAAAACATCTTTACAATACACGTCCTTTACACCTTTTTTAAAGGCAGGACAGAGTGAGTGGACGTGGAATAATCTATACAGTATGTTTTGCTCTGAGACAGGTAAACCTCCATAAAAGGTTGTTTTTCTTTTGTTTTTTTGTTTTTCACACAAGATAAATTATGTGTTGATTGCGTTTTTTCTGCAGGTATCTACTTTGTAGGAAAGAATTATTGAAAACCACCAGTATCTAGCAATCTCAGGAATAAATGAATAAATACCAACCCACACAAACCCTGGTATATTATTTCTTCTCTCCCTGTACGTGAGTTTAATACTAAATAATTAATTTATTTTGCAGTAAAGCTAGTTGATACTAACTAGGCTACATTTATATTCATAAATGTGTGTGTGTCTGTGTGTGTGTGTGTGTGTGTGTGTGTGTGTGTGTGTGTGTGTGTGTGTTTGTGTTGCTTTTACATCACAAAGATGAAAGAAAACATCCTCCCTCACTGCTTCTCACTACAAACTACATCAAAACCTTTCATCTTGCTGGAATTACGATGCATTTATTGAGCATAAGTACTTTATTTTGAACATGTTTTTGGGGCTAGTCTGTGATCAGAATGATTTGGATTCAAATGAGTTTGGCTACGCTAACACACAAGTTGAAGTGGACACTCAGAATAGCTCAAATAAGGGGACACTACTCGTTCCATGTGACGGACTGATTCTTAAACAGATCTTAGATGAACAAGTCCAGTGTAGTAATTTAGATATTTTTAGATTTAATTGCTAAACTGTCATTTCGAGTGAGATTTGACAAAGAAATGGATTGAATACTCACTCTTTACATTTTAGCCCATTGTCAATGTTTTCTTCTCCATTCCATCCTGCAGTTTAAAGATGCTGCCATTGTATCAATTCAGACGAGCAGCACAAATGGCAATTACAGCAAATGCCAGCAGTATCATTTGCATGTAAATTGCCTTTTTTATATATCCAATATCAGTTTTTAACCTTACCCCAACCCTGAATTTTGTGTTTGGTTTGTCTGTAAGCCCGTGCCTCTGTGGGACCAACTGATATGCTGACTTTTTATTTTAAACACTAGCTTGTAGTAAAGTAGAAATGTATTTTAGCAGAATATTATGAGTTGGGGTCAAAAAGTGGAGATTGAGATTTAAGGGCAACAATGTCTATGCTTTTTCAGCCACTCCATTTATCTACAAAAATGAGCAAAGTCCAGACAAATGGACACAAACTCAGGTGTTTGGACTATACGTGACACCAGATAATACTTCTTGCAACCTCATTTTAGCTGACACAGATTACCCCATACAGGTGTGTTTCAACAAATAGCGATCTTCAAGAAGACTGGACACACACTAGCCCTCAGAGGCAATGCAGTTTACTGCTTGAAGAAACTATGTAATCCACCACATAGCAGGAAATAGCAGGGAATCTTAGTAGCTAATCAAAAGAGAAAGAGAGAGAGAGTACTTTAAGCTTCTGTCTTATTGTCTGATACTTTTCATTGTGTGTAAACAATAAAAAAGAAAGTGTGTGTGTGTGTGTTTGCGCACACACAGTTTGTTGTTGTTAAATTAAGCTGAGCCAAAGAATTTTGTAATGTGGCATGTGGGTTATTAGAATTAATGTTCCTCATTTAAAAGTCTCACTGTTGCTGGTTCTATTTTTATATATAATTGCTTGTTTTATTGGATTAGATATAAAATATGACTCATTTTTGAAAGGATAATAAAGTAAATACTATCTAATTATTTGTGCTAAAGTATGTGACAAATAACAAAGTCATCTTAAGGCGAATATTAATAAAACCTAAAACAAGCCTTTTAATAACCCTTCAATGAACCTATAGAGATTATAAAATAGCAATGTTAACAAGTTATCTTTGCCTGGACAATTTTAGTATTCCCAAAATATCAATACACATATTTGCAGATAGCATTAAGCACATTCCTCTAAATCTGTAGAACAAATCCATTTTCTTTTTTTAATCTGCCCTCAAGAGACAAGGATTTTCTCCTGTGACTCTGCATATCTTAGCCAGCTCCGCGTAAAGCCGGGAATTTTCTGTAAATAGCCGGCACTCCACAGGGAATATTTTATGGCATGTGACTGCTGCACTTTACAGTCTACTACTAGGCGGCTGTCGGTGTTTCAACAAAATGTTTTCTTGTCTATTAGATTAGATTACAAAATATTATTCAGTACAAAACCCAAAGCTATTTCAAGTTTAACTTCACTGTGTGGAAATGCTTGCACATGACAACTTCCCCTGTAAAGCAAAATAACTGCCAGATGGAACATGCAACCAACATATTAAATAAAACATGTTAATGTAATTATTTGTGGATACTTCAGATGTTTAGAAATTACTACAATAAGTGATTTTCTAGTAAAAGTAATGCTTAAACATTGAATAAAAAACATATCATTAGAGCATTATATTATTTGTCCCCATTTAGAGGAATGTTTAATTAATACAAGCTCCAGAATGCTTCATATGGCAATCATAGCACCCAATGCTACAAGGACTTTAAATGTTACAGTATATATATATATATATATGACAGTAAGTCATTTCCACTTCCTGCTCTGGTTTCCTGTGTATGTTTAACCCTAACAATCTTTGCTCTCCACACCTCACTGAGTTAGTCCCCAAGCTCACATGGATGTAACACTGCCACGCTGAAGAATCCCTTAATTAGAAAAAGTGTGATAGACCCTGTGACAGTGTGCGTTAAGGCCAACATATAATGATGGAGAAACAAAGGTCTGTGCAGGATGTATGCTGAAACAAAGAGTCACAGGTGACACGAAGCCTCCTCCGTCTTAGCTTACCTTTTATGCTCTAAAAAGTATTTTTAAAGTGCCGACTCTTCATGACTGACATTTTAATTCTGCTCTGCCCACGTCCACAGTGGACTGACCGTTAAAATGTTTCACGCTGTTAGCTGCGATTGTACCAAAGATCACAGCTTCCCATCGGTGCTTAACAAGCCACCGACGCTTGTACTCAACGGGCTGCACCCACACGCCCTGAAGTTTAAAGAGTCCCTTACGCAACCCAGCCAGCCATTTCACACAAACAGCTGCAGCAATAGAAGCAATCCCAGCAGGTGGACAGCTCACACATGATACAGGCTTTGGGGATGTGCAGTGCTCGAGGCAAAGTTCCAGCATCTGGAAAAGGACCAATACTGACTTTTCTTTTAATGCATTAGAGAGAAACACAACAATGCAGAAAGGCAGAGGAGTATGAAATTGAGTAAAAACATTTCCTAATACTCCCGACATGAAAACGAGTTTTCTCATCTGGCACGTGGAATGTGTTGCCCTCAGCAAGGGACCTTGTTTATGCTTAAGATGTCCAGTGTACTGTATGGATATAAAGCAATTTAAATCTCTTCAGTGCTGCTTTTGAGAGGAGAAATTGTGCTTACAGATTTTAACTTAAAGATCCCTTGAAATTTTAACAACCTTGCCCCTTTGCAAAGGGCCACACAATGGTCAGTGTTCGATTGTAACCACCGAGAATATCTGCACAGCAGTCAGAACACAAACTCTAGACTCTTATATAAATCCGTGTGTGACACGCCTGCACCAAAGCATTTGTTCATGCATTTAAATAGGACTATTAATATAATGATGGATATGTTCTACTTATAGATTCTGCTAGTCGGCCTGTCTGGTAACTCTTCCGCATGCCACTGAGCATTAGTCACTAATTGGTTTGTGGGTGACGAGGGCCCTGTAGAGAAAATGAGCTTAAACATTTGACCCCTCGCTGCTCACTCGCTGTTGTGGTTCCGGATGATTCCACCATCAACCTCCAATTCATACTGGCACTTTAACAGATAAACCATTACAGATGTCAAGATGTGGAAATTTCACATTGTGGGATGTTGCAAGTTGTCAGTATTAACACAGACCTTTTAAATGAGATATGCACATTGAAAAGCCTCTGTGCTGGTTGAGAAATCTGATTTACGACAGTGTGAGGAAAGTAGCTCTGCTCTACACGCTAGAAGGCCTTCTTGGTCTGCTATTCTCTTGGATTGTTATTGTTTTGGAGGGGGCTGACATGTTGGACAATTCTCCAAAAAAACTAAAAATCCATACTTGTGTCAGTGCTACAGACTACCACAGCATATGAAGAAGCATAACAACAATGTTCCCATTTTATAGAATCTACATTGATTGTGCTGTGAAATGGTGACCAAATTTCACCTCACTAGCAACAACGGTTTTATGGGTTCAGGCAGGACAAACAAAAAGACTTTCACGCCACCACAGCGGATTGTCAGCTGATATAAACCACACTGAGTGCGTTCAGACAAGGCAGACGGTGTTCCTCCTCATCCCTGGTCATACCCTGATGTTCAGTTTGTGTTGCTTTTTCACACACAAGCCTCCTCCGGCCTGGTTCTTTATTAATACGTTTAACGAGTATGGTACCTTTTGTGTAGGCTTAGCTCTCAAGATTCTGCATTTCATATCCCAGTGATATTCCAGTAATCTGCCAGTGTCTGTTTGGTTTTGCTTTGGTGCCTATGAGGGATTTAATGTTCCCTACAGAGTGTTCAGTATGCTTTGCGGATTCATATGGGCACCAGAAGCTGCTATGACAAAAACCCAACCTTATTGCCATATAGCTACACATGTTTGGAGTGTGCTGGAGTGAATTACTTGGTTGTCTAAAGAATGTTATCATTTAACACTTAAGTTGCCCAACAAGCCAATTTCTACAAACCTCAAGTGTGTTTCATTTATAGAAAAAGTACCTCAGATTCCACTTCTGATCAAACAAGCTTCGGATAGCCAACAGAGAACTGAGATCAGACAGACCTCGATGGACTAGTATTAAAATGTGCAGTTGGAAGTTAAGACCGTGTGTGTCTGTGTGTGTGTGTGTGTGTGTACATCCTTGTGTGGGAGTGCATGAGCCTCTCTGAAGTGCATGCTTTAAGGTGAGGCGTTAAGGTCCCGGGGGTTCTGTGCTGTACATCAAATGGAGTCGAGCCGTTTCTTCACTTAATTTTGTGGCACGTTTTGAAGGAGCTTACTTGAGCAGAAAATTGAATATAAAACACTTAAGTCACTGGACTCATACGTTACGTTTTAATATTTTAGAGTTGAGTGGGGGAGTGTCTTCTGCAGAGATGAGAAGGAGATTATGGCAAAGGTTCTTTGAAGGATGTGATGGCATTGTCAACAGACAAAAGCGGTTTTATGACTTGCTGATGCTAAATCATTCTGGTGTGTGCCCTGAAAAATAATGCACCACTTTCCTCCTCGCTGTGTCACTAATAAATATACTTACCAGAATACCTACTATTTTTAAAGTTTCCCTACATACAACCAAAATCCGTCACGCATAATGATAACATCACATTGCCTCCTCTACACTGGGAGCTTTCTATATGCTGTGTTTAGCTGAAACCCGGCCATCCTTTTCTTGGATTCAGTGTCCTGGAAATTCAACATTTCCTCCTTCCTCTGGAGCTCAAGGCAAACCCTAACCCTCTCCTCAAGTCTTTCTCAGTAATGTATTCCAAAAGCGCTCATCTACAATTTCAAGGAAGTCCTCCGCTGAATTATTTGAAAAAACAAATTTCTCAGGTCAAATAATGCAAAGTATAATGGTTCTCTATAGTCAAGTCTTTAATGCCAGTTTTAACCAAAGCTTTGGGGAGATATCGGTTCTCAAATAATGAGGAGTCATTTGCTGATGGCGTTTCTTTGGCTGGGTGGATCTAGAAAATGGTTTAACGGCAGAGATCTGAGAATCGTGGTCAGTTCGGGTGATCAATATCCTGCATCAATGTATGGCAATGTGGACAAAATAATAGGAACACCTTGCAATGTAATACAGTCCAATGTAACATCACACACTATGGCCTCAAATACTAAGATGAATCATCTTCTTTCTGACACCATAAACTTCACTAAGATTATTTTGTTGACTGGTGTTGATTGTATTGCGTCCATATCGGTATCATCATCTATTAATATATATATATATATATATATATATATATATATATATATATATATATATATATATATATTTGTATCTATAACAACATCTGTATTTTTTTAACAATAATAATAATAAACCAAATTCCATGTTTAAGAACGTGAAATATAAAATAAGTCCAAGCTGTTCTATTGACAATGATTATATAGGATAATGTACTTTGGACTTGACATTGAAAGAGGGACTCTTCATGTTCAAGACCTGTCCGGCAATATCATTCAAGTGATTTGTTTTCCTTTTGAAATGGTCTCATAGTTCTTTTCAAGCGTTTTGTTTTCTTTTAGTATGAAGTCAAATGTTAGCAGTGCAGAGGAACAGATGAGGTGACCCTCCTGGGGCCGAGCTCAGTCAGACATCGAGTCTGATTGATGTGTCATGAACCTGTTGTGAAACCGTTCTGATGGAATCCTCATCCGCAGCCATCATTGTCACCAATAATGACCGCTAATGAAAAATGGAGCTTTATTCTTTCCATCTGTTTTCTCTGAGGCACTGCAGAGATTAATGCAGTCATCGAACCTTGTGTTCAATAACCCATTTACTTTACCTCGTCTTTCACTTTGCTTTTCATGTGTCATGGACCTGTGGCAGTAATGCCGTGTGCATATATTCCAACATGGTAGTGATTTTAATAAATGATTTTTTAATTCTGCACATTTTTTCAGAAATTGTTATCAAACAATATTTTGTCCCCATGTCCTGTATGGTGTGTTTTCCCCCACTGATACCTCGTACCATTTACATAAACCCTGAGGACCTGGTGGATAGGTCACATGCTCAGAGCCCTTGCATTAATATAACATGTTAACAATCCTGGGCTCACAGCCATCATTTTCACGTTCATTTGAGACTAGATTCATTGGAGTGAGACTCTGTGGGTGCTGTGTCTAATTGGTATATCTTCAGTTCTCCTGAAGACACTGGATGGACTTAGCTTAGCTTAGTTAGCTTCGTTGCAAGTCATCTACTTTAAGAGTAGTGTTTTTTCTTAGCTCCAAACACCATAAAAACTAATTTCTCTACTTCATTTTAATATTTAAAAAAAAACAATTCTCAAAGAGAAAGTTAAATCCTTTATGAAGAAACATCAGTTGTTTTCGTCTTGTGCCATCAATCAGGAAGTTTCTGTCGATTATTTCATCTCGTGTTGAGAAAAGAAAACAGCTTTGCATATACCGTATGCATAATGATTCATTCATTTCAATCACCTTGTTTTAATTAAGAAGGAAATGAGGTCTGTTTGAAAAAAAAAAAGAGAGAGCTAATCTTTATTAATTGGGCGTTCTGCACCAATGCTTTGCTGAGGGGATTGTTATAAAACATTCTCTGAAGTAGCTCTCTGATGACGGTTCATTTATCATCAGCTGGAAACCTTCCCTTTAGCGCATAGAGCTACACACACACAAACGCACACACACACACACAAGGGACTGTCATACTGAAAACAGTTTAGTATTTTTCTAGCTGGGACTGGGACACACCTCCCTGTCTCTAACGCCTTGTCTTTTATTGCCTTTTTGGTTTTGATTACATGTCTGGTGCAATACATCTGTCCTCAGCAATGAAACACTCTTTAAGAGATCTCCTGAATGATTAGTTCAGCAGTCCTCTCTCCGCTAGCGGCCTGGTTTGCCCGTTGAACCTTATGCCTCTGGGTGCCATTTTGCTCCGAGGTTAGTCGTAGATCACAAGGTAATGTGGCTGGCTGGAATTGGCTTTAGTCAATATCTCCTGTCACAGCTCCTCAAGCTTGTCTCGATCCAGACCCTGCAGTGAAACCGTTAAATTATCCTTATATCTGTAATTAAAGGGAGAGGAGAGGCATTTGTATTTCACCAGTGGGCAGGCTGAGTGACACACTAACCAAGTATCTCTTTTAATCTCCTGCCTTTACATCAACAAGTGTGTAAGGCCCCCTGCTCACTGGCTGCGTGGCGCGAGCGTGTCAGCGGCGCGGCGTGTCAGGTTTTATTTCAGCTCCCATTTTAACAGGTAAGAGCTTGCACACTGCCTGCGTGACATGCACGTCTCAGGCGCTGGTCGAGCCGCGCCGAAAATGCGCGCATGCTAGAAATAGGACTGCCGCCTATTTTTCACGCAACACAAAACCATGTTTGAATTATTTCCAGGCAAAATAGAATACAAAAAGATGTTTGTCATTTTGACACAAATACATTCAATACAAGACGTTTTGATGCTTGAAAGTCTAGGTTTTGACATAAATGCAAAGATAAATGTACTTAAAAAAATAAAAATAAAATAAATAATTATAGATTTTGGAATATTGCACATGTCAACACAGAACAAAATATTCGGTAGTCTATTTTGTCGTCAATACTGCCAACGTTGTCTTTGCGGTTATCAAACCAGTATATATTTATGTTTAACACGAAGTATACTACTGCTTGAGTGCAATACAATGCCACAACTCTCTCTCCATGTCATTTTATCACTGGGAAAAATACATGTGTACAGACAAGGCTAGCAGCAACAGTGCCGCGTCAGACATGTTTCTGGTGTGCGAAGACAAAGGAAATGCCACGCAGCCGCCACCCCAACCGACACAAACGCCACGCTCACGCCACGCAGGCAGTGTGCAGGAGGCCTTAGGGGTCTCTGGAGGTTGTTGTTTGTTAGTTGTATGTGTGGGAGGGAGGGGAAAGGGGAAGAGAGAGTGAATATTATTAATGTTAAAGTATCAAGGCTAATATATTTATATGAATATACTACAGTATTTTTAATTACCCAAAACTATGAACCAGTTGTCTGTGTGACGATGCTTGCCAAGGTTTCAGCACATGTACCCAACTGTGAAAGAAGAATATGCCACATTAATGCATTATGTCACTACACAGAGTTGCACGTCTCAAACTGCCAGTGGCCATGTGTCAGAAACTTGCATATATACATAATCTACTTAAGCTGCTGTGGTTGATCAGCGCACGGCCGTCCATACTAATTACATGGACTCCGGTTCACCGTGATGGTATATCAGTGCAGCCGACTGGGAACTAAAGTGGTGGTTCCTGTGAGCATGTCGATGCCCTTTTAGCCACCAAATCTCTCCTACAACTGCCTCTGCTGCTGCAAAGTCGGGTCACAGGTTAGCTGGGTCTTATTAAAGTACTGCCAAAGGCAATAACAGGAGTCATATTGCCTTATAATTCTCTCTTTGGTAAAGCCTGGGTTTCCATGATAACAGCTTAAGACTACAAAGCAGCAGCTTGGTTTCTTAGGTTACTTGGTTTGTGGGAATTGTGGGATTTTGGCATTTTTCTGTTTAGCTGCGACTTCTGTTTTTAACATAGTTGAACACAAAGAAGCTCAGTGCAAACACAATGTTTGAAGACAGTCTGACCCATTTACAGAAAATGAATTTAATACCCGGTATGAAAGCTCTTTCTCTCTGTGTTTGCCTAAATGTTTTCAGCTCATTAGCCTGCCTTGTGACTTTTTAATTCTCAGCACAATAAATACAATGTGTTTTAACGGCTGGTTTGTATCCCAAGTGATTTTAATTAGCAATGTCTTTAATGTGGTGGGTCTCAGCTCTTGCACTGCACAAACTTCCTCTCTTTTATTTGCCTTCTGTTTTGGTCCTCGGGAAAGGCTTTTAGCCATTAATGTATATTGCTAGTTTATAATCGGGTTGTGAGGGGATGAAACAGGATGTCAAAGACTTTCTGTTCTGTATAGAGTCAATAAGAAAAAACTAAGATCTGTATCACAGTTGGGCAGATTCTTTGTTTTTGTTTCAAAGAACCTAGGCTGCGAGGCTTCTTGCAGTACTGTTCTGGAGCTGAAAATGCAGTGTGGTCCAAGTTGCAGGAGTTGGGGTTGTTTAAAATGAAGTCTGCACTCTACTACTGTCTGATCGGAGATCTGTCCATCAGCACCCGCGGCTCTTATTGAACCAGACTCCAGGAGAAGTTGAGAAGTTGGCTCCAACTGCTGCTCAAAGTAGTAGTTTGATTGATGGCATCACTTTTATTACACCGGGGGGGATGCTAACAGACATCTGACCTGTTGCCTTTACAGACTCCCAGATTCTGTGTGGTGATTGGCAGGTGTCTGTGGCTGATGTGCTTAGACATGCAATCCTTGCATTAACCCCGAGCTGCCACCCTTCTCTCCCTGTGGGTTTGGGGATGTTTAGGTTGATATTGAGCTGCCAGCTGAGAGGCAGCTGGCCCTGACGGGCTTGCTTCATCTCTGGCCTCTGGAGATTGCAGCCCAGCCAGCCACTTGTAATTAAAAGCGCATAAAGACAGATCAAGCTCTTACCTTGTCTCTCTCCATTGAACATGCCAGAAGCCTGAAAAAAAAATCCACTGGATGCCCCTGGACCACTGACCGCCAAGGAAAGCGCCTTCATTTTTAAGCCTGCAAAAATAAGTCTCTGATTTTGCCCTTAATTGCATCCCAAGACAATAAAGAATGTGAATTTCGCGCAGATTTTATTCAGGGTTACCACAAAACTACTCATCATAATAATTTCCCCAAAAGTTTTTCTCATACTCCCCAATTTGTTCTTGTTTGCATGCACAATAATGAGAATTAATTTTCTGAGTCAATTTTTCTCATGACAAGTTTGTTATCCAGAAACCTTGAGATACTACCTACTATGTCTGATGCCAAAGGTGATATGCAACATCACAGACACTCATCAGCTCACTGCAGGATTGGTTCCTATGGTTGTGGCTGTTCCTGAAGAATCCTTTCCCGCCAACCCTTTAATCTGTAACGGAAAGGCAGAAAAGAAGATTGAAAGGTTTAGACAAAACAAGACCAGTTATACATCTGCCCACTATGCATTTAAAAAAGTTTAAAAGTGCTTTGGCAATATTAAAAAATGTACTTGAATCTTGAAATTTGAATAAATACTTGCAGGAATGTTGGTCAGGAATAGGTGAAACGCATAACTGCATCTTCTCCAGGACCACATTAAATTCAAAGCATGAACTGTGATTTGTGTTTTCTATATCACCTTGGCTGTGTCTACATATCTTTTGGGTTGACAGATAGCCTTGGGTTGATAGAAACCCACATCCATGACCTTCATGGTGCCTCTGCATCTAGGTGGACAGAAGCCATTCTCTGCTTCAACTGATTTTTAAAATTGAGGTCTTGAAAGGTGCAACCTAGACGTCTGAAGCCAAGGAGCCCTTAAAATTTCACACAACACAAATCCCCACCTTCTAATACCCCAGTCTTCCCTTTCAGAGAGAAACAAACACCCAGTGAGGTAGACTATTAGCATAGAGAGAGCTTGGCTGTCAGCAGAGCTGCTATTGTCTGTCTGGCTGTGTCGATCTTCTCTCACCTTCCAGCTGTGTCTACTGGAGCCTTTCTCCCCTCGACCTGCCACAGTCCCACTCCTTCAATCAACCAGTCAAAGCAGCCTATACATATTAACCAGATCTGATTACTGAACACTTTCACTGCCACATATTCATATTTATCCGCACTCTGATAATCTGCGCTGCCCATTTCAGTTTGTATTAAGGTGCTATTGATGTGCCAGCAGTCCTCGGGCTTCTCGGGGCAATGCTGCTACACCCAATGGGAAGAGCAATCATTCTGCTCCATATGTATAAAAGCTACATAATACATTATTTTAGTCCTGAAAAAGTAATTGATCTACAGGAATTTTGAGTATTAAATGTATTAAGTATTGTTATAGTATGATGTATTAAATGTATTTAGACAAAATTCCAATCATTTTATGGTTTAAGCTTCTCAAATATGAGATGTATTTATATAACAGTATATTGAATATTTGGACTGTTAATCAGACAAAGTGATTTCTGAGGCGGTCCCAAGATTATTTGATGAAAAATAAATATTTTTTTCTACACAGTTATGTTTAGATTTTGAGCCGAGTTCCATCTGCGGTTACTGCCTGTTAAAGGAAGTTTTGCCTTGCCGCTGTCGCACCAAAGGGTTGCTCTCGGGGGGG
>NC_048424.1:9807475-9813878 GCF_013103735.1 Etheostoma cragini
ATTAGTGAGGTCTGAGATCACTTCTGTTATGATTTGACACTAAATAAAATTGAAAAATTCTCCCATCTCCCCCCCCCCCAAAATTATTGTTAAAGGGCTTACATGCTTAAAGGGATGGGTATCACTGCATTAAACTTCTACTATAAAGAATTTCTTAAAGTTTGTTTTATCTGTCAATTTTATAAAAGCTCAGTCATCAAAGTGCAGTAACGTGATTCCGATGATGGCCTTACAATCAAACAGCCCTGTGTATTTCCATCCAGCCAGCGAGACACTTGTGTTAGGTTGCCACCCTTGCCTCTCTCGGCACCCGCTGGTCGCTCTCCATGGCCCGGGGCGGCAGAGTGGAAACACAGCAATGCTGGCACGACCAGTAGGCAGTCTCTGAGTCCACCCACCGTAGAGAGCACCAGTCTCCCGGGTCCATCTGTCACTGTACTCCCATAATACCCTGCTCCTGTAACGGATCTAATGACATGTCTGAACAAGGGGAATAGCAGAGCTGTGTAAGATTCACTTCTATATTTGAGAGCTGGGGGGGATGGATAGGTTTGTGTTCAGAGTGAATGTTAAAGGTTGTCCCTCACCTTTACATTATTCCTGTTGTTCTACAGGCTTTTAACTTAATCTGAGACACTAGTATTGTAAAACATTGTCTTTATTCATTATTTCCATATAGTGGTATTCTGTGCATTATTTACGTCACTGTATGTCAGCTGTACCAACAAACATGAAGTCCTATGGTATAAACACATCATTTGGTTTCTTTAAGTCAATTAGCTGAATATTCCTTATAACTTCTAATGTCAACATAAATCCAAGCTCTAATATGTCATATCACACTCTGCACACATTTAACCCATATTGCTCCTGTCAGTCAAAGCACTTAATGAGATCTTACAGAGGAGGAGGGACAATCGAGCATTTGTGAGTAATTCTGATGAGCAGCAGACAGGTAAATCATGGGAAATGTCAACTAATTCAAGTCAGATTGGGCTGAGAACACGATGAAGGATTTACACTGGCACCCACCTCTTCCTCTGATATGCTGACGTGCATTTCTGACCCGTTTCCGACGTCCCCACCCACCACTGTCCAATTTGGAAGCTGTTTGATATGCTTCCCCACTCTCATGGACTGGTGTGTTTGTTCTCTGGCCCCGCTGCAAGTCATAATGGGCCGAGGCAAATCACTCCCAGCACAGAGCCGAGATGGTGATGGTATCAAACTGACCCCTAACAAGCTGTCAGCTCACATTTGATAAAGCATGCATCAGCACTGGTCGGTCGGCTTGGCATCCATTTGGACGGAGTGGACAGGTCTTATTCAAGCAGTTATTCCCTCTCTCGCTCTGTTTTCCTAGACAGTTTGACTTGTCTCATACTAAACAATGGTGTCTAGTGGTGCTGCAATTTGATACAGACACCTCTTGCTTTTCCGGTGTAAAGTCAAAAAGAAATTTCATCAAATCTCTGTTCATACAGATAATAATGGATAGATTGATGGATGGATGGATGGAATGGGTGAGTTAGTACCCCAGTTTCTTCTGTTACAGCAGTGCTGTGAAATCTTCAGTTCCCCAGTTACCACATAGAGGGAGCTCATGCGTGTTGAGAAACCAAACTGTGGAAATGCTGAATGAGTGAGAGAGTGTGTGTATAAGTGAGGGAGAGAGAGAGACAGAGAGAGAGACACACAGAGAGAGGTGCGGTGAACGAAATCCCATCGTAGGGGAAGAATAAGGTGACACAAACCTGCAGCTAGGATATTCATTTCAACTGCGCGACAGGTTTAACACGCGCGCTTTCGCTTCGACCAACTTTGGCCAAGTCGGTGGGAACCTGGTGACCAGCCGCGTGCCCCGAAGCGGCGTGACAAGTTGGGAGAAGGGGGGGGCGGGAAGGACTCTCATCACTATTTTTAAATGGGTAGAGTGAGATTTGGGGGGCGTGGACGGCAGAGGAGCAGCAGTGAGCATGTTGGCTCTTGGCCGCAGCTCCAGTGATGTGCCGGCTTGAAGAACTGGACTACGCGTAGATTGAGCGGGTGTACGCGGAACCGTGCGGTCGTCTACAGCCGACCTTATGTCATTTTGAAGCCCGTCCTTTGGATTTATATCATCAACGGCCGTTCGGCGTTCCAGCGGACTATAAGGAAGGAGGATCAGCCGTGAATAGGTTTTTTTTCTTTCTTTCTTTCTTTTTTAAGACGCAGCAGCTGCCGTGCGTAACGGACGGACGGAAATCTTGTCTAGCAGCTGTTTGAATGACAATAGTTTTAGGCAACTGCTTTCTATTTTGTGTCTGGAAGCCTAATTATTGGGACTGTCTGCGCACGGTACATCACTGATATTACATTTGGGATTCAGCTGCTGTTTTAAGAGAAACTGAAGTGGTCTTGATTTGTAAATATTGACAGGTGCTACTGTCAGGCGGAGCCTTCAGTCCACTTACGGCTCTGTTCTTATGTCTTAAAGTACCGCGGACTCACAAGGTCGGGGATGGTAACCAAAGCATGGATACTCCAAATATTGTTTAATGCAGTCCTCTTTACTTTCCTAATAGGCTACTCGGAGAAAGCACCACTATATAGTTATTAACGACCTTATAATGCGATTGAAACGCCGAATGGGAAAGTAACCATCACTTTAGTGTCTTCTTCTCTCCGAGTTCTAGCCGATCTGGCAACAGCCAAAATGACAAGCAACGGACCTGTCATCGTTTACGAGTGGCTGAAGACCCTCCAGCTCGCTCAGTACGTCGAGGCTTTTGTGGATAATGGATATGACGATCTGGAGGTTTGCAAACAAATAGGGGACCCTGACCTGGATGCCATCGGCGTCTACATCCCTCACCACAGGCAGAGGATTCACGACGCCGTGAGGAGGCTGAAAGATGAAGCCGACGAGACGGCCAGTGGACTCTACTTCACCCTGGAGCCCATGCCACCCGTAGCCGAGATTTACACCAGTCACATGGTGGACCAGTATGAGTCCAAACTGCGGGCATCCAAGTCCTGGACCGAGGCCAACAGTGACCGGGCTGGGCGCAACGGTGGGTACATGGGCGCGCAGAGGAACCTGACGCTGGGCAACAGGAGGGAGCTGGTGATTTACCCCAAGCTGAAGCTGAAGATCATGATCAGGGATAAGCTCATCAGAGATGGCATCAACCTCGCCAAGCCGCCCTACTCTAACAAGGTAAGAGGAACCCAGATAGACACCACCTGGCAGACGTTATAACAAACAATGGATCAAATCTACATGTTTTATACTCTTACACTGCAACATTGCACTTCCTAACAAGTACTTTAGTTTGTCTATCCTCTTTGAAAATATGCATACAGACTCTCTAAACGTTCCTGCTATTTTGAAGTAGTTAAGATTACACACCTGATTCGAAAAAAATGTTTAAAGGGGTTGTTTTCAAAACAATAGCCACACCATTTTTTCATGAGGAAATTTGGTTTTCTAGATTAAACACAGATTGAATGTTTTGCTGATGTTCATATAGCACAAAAGAGGCTGTCACCTTCTCGGCATCACCCATCTGTCAGTCAGAAAGAGCTCATCTTGTTTAAAGGAATATTTCACTCATGTGTTAATCATCAAAATAAGGTAAAAGAAACTGAACCAAAGCGAAAGTCACACCACAACATGTTCAGCCTTGCCGCGCTTTGCAGAAGTGAGTGGTTGCTGTCATGGTGATTGATGGGAATGAAGTTGTCGCAGATCAATAAGCAGAGAGCTGAACATGGAGATCCTGAGGAGCTTTCACCCCGTATGTGATTTAGGGAAGAAAGATTTACAGTGTGATTATTAATATACTCTGACCTCACCTGTCCAGTGACTTGCCTCAGCATTAAGCGTGGGTGGATCCACCAGCCCCACGAGCATATAAGCCCTGGCTCTTTGCTGTGATGAATAGCCAATGGGCTGTCGATGGCCGGGGCAGTAAATGAAGAGCGCCCAGCTGGGGAGGCTGTCGCTGCCCAGGAGCCAGACTGAGAGGGCCTCTTGTTTTCACGGGACTGATAGTGACCTTTCTTCAGAAGTGTCTGAATCATATGCCGTACCAGCTGAGAGGGCTCCACTGAATGACTGCTGTTTACATACAGGAAGGCCTTTGATCGGCGTGTCTGCAGGCCGTTGCTGATGTGGCCTCTGTAGTTTTTGCTGGGGACAGACCACAACACTCAGTTTGCTTACAACTGAATATGTAACTTGATGTTCAAAATCCTCGTTATGTCCCTGTCTGTCAGTTAGATTATCTGTGTGAACATGTAAATTTGTACATGCAGGTGTGTAACGGCTTTTCAGCCTAGCTTGCCATTCCAAGTGAAACGGATCCTGACCGGATGCTGTTTATGTAGTGATATTCATTCATGACTTTATCGACTTATGGATCTACATCATCATTTATATTGAATGACCCAAACCTTTAAATTAACCTGCAGAACTCACCTGCTTCAAAATTAGCTCAAAGAGATACCAGCTTTTATTCCATTTTTGCATGTTTTATGTAAGCTTTTTTGTGTATATTTTTTTTTTCCATTTTGGTTTGCTGTGAATCACACAGAGATTTAGGATTTGTGAGGGATTATCTGTCAAACCAGGGCTTAAACAAAGTGGTGGTTCCAGAGGGTAACTATCTCCACCTTTTTAGAAGCCTGTTTTTATTTAGAGGCAAAGATTTGGCTTGGAGGGGAATGAGCAGGTTGAGGTCTTTCTCTGTCGCTATCTCTTTGTGTGTGTGTGTGTGTGTGTGTGTGTGTGTGTGTGTGTGTGTGTGTGTGTATAAAACCCTGTTGTTTTGAATTGGCTCCAGCCCAGTGCTTTTTCTCTCCACAAGGAGAGTGAGATATGGAGCTGTGGGCAGCTGATGGAGGTTTGACTAACTGGGCTGTGATTGGTCGGTAGATATCTCCCCTCTCTGCCTTGAGACGAGATGTCACCCCCAGCGGAGTCTGAGACCGGAGAGCCAGACTCGGGGCAATTACAGGACACACAATGTCAGTCTCAAGGGATGTTCATTGTATAGCACAACCAAGATCTCATTCACATTTAACCTGTTCTCTGTGCTCTCAATACGTAGGGATTGACAGCGCAGTTCATCTTTGTGCCACCGGCTTTGTCTCCAGTGTTTGTCATTATGCAAAAAACATCGGCAATATATGCACTATGATTCAGAAATCCTCTCCAGCGTGTGCTAGATTATTATCAAACAATTCACTGAAAGAGCTCTGCTGGGTGTAATAAATACCCATGGTCCTTATCAAGGCCATAGAGACCCCTTGTCTGAGAGAGAGAATTCTTTCTTATGATGTAAACAAACACTTGTGCTACGTGCTGCACATTTCTAGATCTCTCATTGGGGATCAATATAAGCAGGGGTCTGTTTCAGAAAGCAGGTTTAGTGAAAACTCAGTGAGTTAACCCTGTCATGAGGGGAACTCTGGGTTCTGTTTCAGAAAGGGAGGTTAATCACACCTGAGAGAAAGGGGTAACTCCAGCCTGTTTCAGAAAGAGAGGTAACTTAACCTCAGAGTCAGTTACTATGGTAACTGAGTCTGAACCTAACCTAGTCTGGAGCAGGTTTTCTCCTCTCAGTGTCCTCCCTCTGACACAGCACTCTTTCACTTCCACAGTAATTCAGTCTGTATCAGGCGAATTTTAGTGTAGTTTATCTGCATGAATGAAAAACAGTGTTTGTTCATTGACCATGTTTGGCAGACTTTAAAACGTTTGTTCCAAAAATGGCATTTCCTTGTGTCTATGATCCTGTCGATGAAAAGCTGTATTACTTGGCAGGGAGTTAAACATACTTTGGGAGATGATAATGAGACCCGACTTTAGATGTATTTAAATTTTCAGATAACTACTTATTTGAGCGGTATTGTTTTTCTTCCCAGTGTTAGTCATGCAGCCTACATAATAAGGGTGGGAATCATCAGAGGCCTCACGATACGATATAATCACAAAACTTATCTCACAATACGATATTATTCCGATTTTAAACATATTGCATCATTCTGCAATATATTGCAATTTCTTACCTTTTTTCCAAAAAATATTTCCCAATTTCAAATGATGTCCCCAAAAGGAAACTTTGTCAACATCTGTTTTATCTAAAAAGATAAATTTCTCTGTTCGTTCATGTTGTGGGTAGATGTAACCGGCAGTCTCAGTGTAGTGTGTAACAGAAAGGATGAGTCGACAGTTGATGATGATATAAGATGGGATGGTTTTATTATCCCAAATACGGCCAAAAAGGCAAAATACAAATATATCAAAAAGAATAATAAAAATCAAAGACTTTGAAAATTTGAAAAGAAATAGACTTAAGAGTCAAAAAGAGATAATACTAAAACAACAAACTAAAGAACAGCTGCTCACAAATTGCTT
>NC_048424.1:9813978-9909666 GCF_013103735.1 Etheostoma cragini
TGAAAAGTCAGTGTGCAAACATTGGAGGTACAAGTAGCGCATCGCTACGGTGACGGCCGCAATGCGCCCTGTCACAGTTCACGTCACTTCAATTTTGTTGCTGCAAAATGGGATTGTCAAGCACACAAACTGACAATAGCCTTATCTTATTTTCTATGCTGAACATGTATTCCTGACTCAATCCAGAAAATTATCCTGGATATGACCACTTATGTTTTTTGTGAATCGTAGTAGTATCATAGCTCCATTCCTGCTGCCTTTTTATCATGGTGGTGCACACACTTAAACCTCAGTCAACCTACTCGGAGTTGATTGAACCAACTCTAATCAGCTGTTCTGGAACTGAAAACTCCAAGTTACCATCTCGGGCTGAATTCAATTCAATTCAATTTCAATTAAATTTTATTTATAGTATCAAATCACAACAAGAGTTATCTCAAGACACTTTACAGATAGAGCAGGTCTCGACCACACTCCAGAATCCACAAGGACCCAACAGTTCCAGTAGGTTCCTCAGAATCAACTCAGAGTTCAGGGTTAGACTCCAAGTTTGATAAACCTCCTTCCTGGAACGGACCCCAGAAAAGATGGTGTTGCCGGTTTGCCTGTTGAATTGACTGCAGTTGTATAGTTACTGTTAGCTTCATTCTTTTGGATAAAACTTTCTTATACATTTCTTTTAAAGATACATTTGGCCATTATTTGAAAGGATAGCTAGAGACATGAAAGGGGAGAGAGAGGGGGGAATGACATGCAGCAAAAAGCCACAAGTCAGAGTAGAACCCGGGCCCGCTGCGTCGTGGAGTAAACCTCTAAATATGGGTGCCCGCTCTACCAGCTGAGCTGTCTGAGCGCCTCTTTCTTATACATTTCTGACATACTGAGACTAAAAATTTTAGCGGTTTACTTTAAAGTATAGTAAAAGTTAAGTTAGCAGTATGTCTGCTTTGTTTCAGAAAGGTACTGTGTAGTCTGGTTGCTGGTCACACAATTGTAATCCCAAAACTGTGATTATCTGATGATTTGAAGACTTTATTTCATATTTGTGCAGCTTTATAGAGTCAAATTCTGCATCTTTTGCTGCTTTTCTTTCATTTTATTAGGCTTGGCACTGGCTGTTGTGGTCTATCTAATCCTATCCTTGTAAGATTTGTGTTTCATACCTTGTATGTATTCTACCATGATCTTATGTTCAAATCTGTGTTCTCTTCTTTCACCTGGTTGCAAGAAAAAGTTTTCTTTGGGGTCAATAGAGTTGACAGGTTTTGTAATTGTCAATTAGGTGCGGA
Source organism: Etheostoma cragini (assembly GCF_013103735.1). Taxonomy (NCBI): domain Eukaryota; kingdom Metazoa; phylum Chordata; class Actinopteri; order Perciformes; family Percidae; genus Etheostoma; species Etheostoma cragini. The sequence continues at coordinate 9,815,268 of NC_048424.1, forward strand.
GAACAAGCGCAATGGTTTGGCTAATACTGCTTCTGCTTTAAATATTTCTGCTTATTGACACACTATTTGAAGATGTGTTCTCGTCCAGAGTCTGGTGCTGGAAATGGCAGACACAGTCCGTCATAATAGCGCCTCACTGTAAGTGTTGTTTCGGGAGGAAGTAGAAGCTAAACACTGGGAGATTCTCCATTGTTTGGACGGAATGCTGATGGAGCCGCTTGTCCTTTCTCTTCTGGTCTGTTTTACATTCCCAATTTCCGTCTATTGAAACAGGCTGCGACGGCAAGTGTCCAGCATTGTGCAGATGGGTGGGTGATAAAAACCTGGGTGTCATTCAGAGAGAGAAAGGGTTGTAAATAGATGGGCACACATTGTTTTTGCTTGTTAAACAAGGCTTGGTGAGTGCTTGGGTTGGAGGGCCACTGTCTCCACCACAGTTGGTGTGGACAGTTAGGTGTCCAAAGCCTTTGTCAGGCTCCCACAGAACAGCTGATCAAATGTTGTGAGTGGGAATCATGAAGCCTCCAGCTTAACTGGCCTGAAGAATTTAGGAATGCATTTGACAGCCAGAGGTGGTGTTTGTCACGGGAGAAGCTGAAGGAAAGGTTGGTAGGTAGGTTGGTTTTATTGGCTTACCATCAAAAAAAAGAGGAAGTTCACCACCTTACACGCTAGACACTCACATCACTTCCTGTTTTAGTCTTTTTATCTTGATTAGTATCCCAGCACTCTTGCCAAGCAGGAAATTAGGTTTTTGTTTAAGATGACCCTCTGTTGGCCCGCTGTGGTTATTGAAGGCCCTCCGGCTGACTGGAAAGCTGCAAGGCATGGTGTAAAATAATAATTTGAGCAGTTTTACCTTTTTTAAAATGTGTTATTCAAAGTTTTCAAATGTTTCTCCACTGCAGTGTAGAGCCCGACGATAAAGGATTTTTAAGGCCGATACCGATGGTTATTTAAAAATGCGATATTCCGATATCGGCTGATGTACTGTTGCTTTATAAAATTAAATATCTAGGAACGCAAAACAAAACCTAAACAAATTTCCCTAACATTAGTTATATGTAGTAGTTAATGTACGAGTTCTCACTAAAATATGAAAATCATTTGTTTTGTCACAACAGAGGAACATCAAAATATATTACCGTTCAACCTCAGTGTGAACACTCCAACCAAAGCTTTTAATGAGTTCCTCATTAAGTCTGTTTTTTGGCGAATATCCTCTTCATCTTTGTCCCATGTTATAGTGCTGGCATTCTGCCAGAAGTAGGGAGAAAAGGCTTTCACTACATCCTCTGCGCTCTCCGAAAGCTCTGTTTGCTTAGTCTTTATTAAGGGCTTCTTAAAGGCATAATCAACCAAGGACTCATAAAGGGGAAGTCATAAAGAAGTGAAGGACCAGCCTATATTGTCTTTAGAGGACATAGAAAGTCAATTAGCAAATAGAGCTGCTGTTTACTCTATAGAAGAGCAGGGTTATGTGGAGCACTAAACCGGGACAGGTCACATTCCTGTCAGATAGAAAAAGTCACATATACGCTCACTTAGTGGCTTTTCTTGTAAACAACTCGCATTAAGGGCCTTTTTAAACCAGCTTTGTTAAGCATAAACTACAAGTACCATTATTCAGAGAACAGCTGGGTGGGGTGAGGACTGATTGCAATCACAATGACCTTTGACCTCACTGCCTCTGACCCTTCAGAATAAAACACAAAGCATTGGTGTGATCTTAGCCGAGGCAATGAAACCGACTTCACGCTCCTTTGCTTCTCGGTGGTTGCCACAGCTAAGCAATGTCGAGTTTACCTTACATTTTTTAGAGTCTATCGCCTCAAGTGCGTCTGCTCGCTTCCCCATCTGTAGAAAATTGTGTGTGCAATAATTCATGAGAAAATTAGCACATTTTAGCTTCTGTTAATCCAACAACAATAACTGGAAAAGTATCTACATCACGTACTGTATGTATTTTCTTCAAGTGCTGTAACAGCAAAGACATATTCGTTGGAGGGTTTTCCATCCATTTGGTAATCTAGTGAGGGACTTTCTGTTATGACCACTGATCTCCTGGGATCCAGTGCAAATGTGGGAAAGCTGTACTTGCAGTTGGCCTTCTCATTTCAGCAGGAAAGGGTGAGAGGGGCTCACTCCTACTGTGCTGGTTCTCACATGATAAACTGGCTTTTAAGCCTCTTTTTTTATTTCCCAAACATGTGAACTTGGTTAGAAAGATGACATTTCACAGAGCTGAAATTCCCAATTCAACAAAAACTTCACAGAGCTTTCTCTCTCACTTGTCAAATGATAATCTCAACATTTAGACATTTAGTTTATGTTAAAAATTGAATTTCTGTTTGTGGCAGTGTAAATGTCACCGTCTCTAGCCTTGGTGATGTATTGTTTTTAAATGACACATGAGAGATACAGTATATGTGTATCACTTAAAGTTATGCAGTCATGGTAACGGCTTCAAATAAAGCAGCCCAGGCGGGCAGTACAGCCATTATGTTTTCCACAGTGGTGTGGAAAAGGTCCTGATGACACACATTCATGACAGATACATTATCAGGCTGTCTGGAAGCTGCTGAAACCTTGGACCAGAATAGCTCTGTCTCTACATGACCACACAGTATCAGCACTAGGAATGGCTGCATTATCAAAACTAATGCATATCCACCTTTTTATTTTTTATTTACGTTTTATAGTCATTGGACACATAGTAGGTATGCACTTTGTCCATTCAGTATTTAGTTTGGGTTCTCAGCTATAAGGTGAAAAAGTCACTTTTAGTTGGCCTCATAGAAAACCCATTCAAAGGAATTGTCCAAAATCATTTTTATTTCCATACTAAATTATGTTTGACATGTTAAACTCCTGTCTGAGTTAGTATCATGTCTTTAAACTCAGGGCTATATTTTATGGTTCAATGCACAGACGGCAAACAGCAAACAGAGAAACCATGTTCAGTGGCTGCGGTAAACATGTTTGTTTTTACACATCCAAAAACCGTGTGCAGTAACCTGAAGGAATCCTACCATAGTAACAGCAGCAGCCCCTGCTATAGTTAGAGCACACAATAATGACCCTGCAGTCCTCTTTGAGCAATAGAGGTGGAGGAAAATGAAGATATCGAGTGCCCCACCAGAATGGAGAGTGACAAGAGAGCAGGCCTGAGCATCTGTCTGTGTCGGGATCCAGATTGCAAACGCACTTGCGAATCAACAGATCCGCACATGTTTTCCCTCTCTCTACATCTCAATCGAGCAGATACTCATTACTACACTCGCAGTGTTTGCTCTGGAGGGTATCATTACTTTTTCTCATTAAAAGTAACAGAATATTTTAAATAGGCGACCATACATTGTTGCATGCTATACTGGTGCTCCATGTGTGCTGTCAGTCATCTCAGGGATTGGTTTCACTTCTTTAGGTAGTCATTTGTGACTTACAGTCCAAGAAAGGTAATTACTCCTTCACTGTTCAAGCTGGGAGAACAACATAAAGATATTTAAACAGGTTTGTCCTGTAATCTCACAGATGATGTGTTACTGGCTTTGTGTGGCAGACACTGAGGTTGGTAATATGCGTAGTGCTAGTTTTAAATATTGCATAGGCTATTTGGTTAGACAGTCTCATACAGTGGTATTTCTGGGGACTCTAAGTCATTGTGCTGAAAGGGTCAGATCAGCCTGAATAATCTATGAAGGTCAAGCCATATTTCATAAACCACTTACTGAAGGTTAAATCTTGCATCAGCTGTAGGTTCAAGGTTAAGGCTGCAACTAATGATCATTTCCAAAAGTGATTCATCTCCTAAATATTTATTTGATGTCAAGGCTTGGTCTCAATTGCTTGTTTTGTTTGACAAACGGTTCAAAACCTTATTAAATGTGCACCCATATAAAATACATAATTGCAGCAAATCCTTACAAGTGAGAAGCTGCAAATGTGCACTTTAACATGATAAAAGGATTAAACTATGAAGTGTTTGATGAAATTGTTGTCAATTAATTCTCCATGAATAAACTAATCAAATAATAGATTAATCATCCAACCGTTACAGTGCTGGTTATCTGCTTGTGTTTGCATGAGAGGATATAAACAGTCAGTCACAAGCTCCTTTTTATGAGTAAAACTCTGCTCTTCTATAAACATGACAAAGCACATTCTTATCATTTTTCGCAAGCTGTGCTTCTAGATTCTGCCCCAACGGGATGAAATAATCCTCTTTCTTATGAAGATGCTGTTAAAAATGAACAGTGACAGCGATTCCCTGCTTTGCCCGGGGATCAAACAAGCTCCGTAAATCAGCATGAGGGCGGAGACGTACTCTGTTTTACTTGATGTTACCTGCATCTTGGTAGAGGATTACTGAAAGCACTGAGCCAGTTTGGGAGGGTTGAAGCGCCGCCACCTACAACAGCTTAATTGTCCTACATGTAGCTACAGTTTGGGTCATGTCAGCCCATATTATCTTGGACTGTGTTTTAGGGGTATAATGTAGGGGTGTAGAGAGTGTGAGTGAGGCATGATAGCAGTGAGTATGAGTGTTTGTGAGACAGACAGGGTGAGTGTGTATAATTACCTTGTCTGAAGCTGCTGCCAGCTTGGTGTATGGAACGCAGCACAACCAACTCTCAACCCCCCCCCCTTCCCTTATCCCTAATTGGTCCTTTTCCAAGGCATGAGGGCAGGACTGCGCTGAAAGCTTTGATCATCTAGACCACACCAGTGTCGATATGTCCCTACCTGAGTGCTTTTGTAGTGGCTGTGCTCGGCAGGGGATTAAGCAATACTAAACCTACCGAGTGCCTGTCTGTCTCTGCTCTGGCCTCCCCGCGGCTCTACATACCTGAATCTGAACCCTAATTACCTGGCAGTTACTACGTTCCTCAAACACGCCTACGCAAACACATTCGCACACGCACTGTGTATTGCACATGTACTTTTACAAAGGCTGCGACGGCGTTTCACAGGTATGCTTTTGTCTTGTGTGGTTTGCGGCATTTAATATTAGAGGCATTTACAAAACATTTATGGGTTCCAGCGCATTCCAACACAAATGTTAATCTGTGTGGGAAGCCGAGTGTTGTGTGTGCATATATATCCTTCCAAGTGAACACAATGGGACGTGCGTCACCTGAACTAATATTAATTGACAAAAGTTTTGGGAGTATGTGCTGGTGACAGGTGCTTAACTGAAAAAAACACCAACGGCAACATACATGGATCATGTACAGTATGTTTGACAGCACAAATGGTCATTTGTAGTTTTGTAAGTCACTGATTTAGATTTTTCTGGAAGCAAGACAGTATCTTAAACCCTAACTTGAAATTAATAAACTACAGAATTAAGCATAGGTCACATCATGTTTTTATTTTCCTCACCCTTTAATAAGTTTTCTCTGAGAGGAGGTTAAGTTGACCGAGCACCTCTGTCCGAATGTGCTGCAGGCAGCCAGTCAAACTCTTCATTAGTGGATTAATCTAGACACGCTCACTATGGAAAGCTGGAGTCCATCACGCTAATTGCTGCTTTTCGACCCTTGTACATGTACAGAATAGCTTCTTCTTTTCATAAAATGTTAATCACTTTCCACATTGCTTCATGAAGGGATGAATAGGGACTCCACTGAGACTGCTGAGGCTGTAGGTCCCCTAAACCATTTTTGGTTTGAATTGGAATCCCACATCATTAAAGCTTGAGTATGAGTTGGAGTCTTGTGGCTACTGCAAAGAAAAGTCTGGTCAAGTTTTGTTTTTGTTGGGGTTAACCTTGCACATTATTCAGTTCACCCATTCTAATCTTACCGAAAATACACAGTGAGTGAACTCTAGAGACAATGGATTATACTGTGTAAACTGAAGAATTGTCTAAATTCCGGTGTGTATCCACCTCACAAGTGCATGTGTGCTCTACAAACGCTGCACTTTTTCCACTGCTGCAGCCCCCATATACATATTATTTATGGTCACTTTTGCTAACCATGTATGGTCACCCTCTGTTAATGACTGAGATGTGCTCTCGCTGTTCTGCTTAATCTGCTATGGGTGAACCGCCAAACCACAATTTTCATGTCAGCAGATCTTTAAACCAATGCTCTGCCAAACCAATCCCTGTTTACTTTAAGAGCCCTTGAGATTTCTTTCTAAAGGAAAGTCTCTCAGACAAATTTGGAAATGCGTAGTGTCTTCTCTGGTACCACAGCATTTTTTTTTATTAATGATGGGATTGGCTTCAGGGGCACGTCATCATCGTCCAAGGATCATAGATCAACTTCAGTTAGGGTTTTAGGGTTTGTGTTACACAGTCAACTAGAGTCTAGGCTTGAGTTGAACGTGTGAACAAAGTCATCAGAAAGCTTGTCTTCCTTGCAGCTGGCCTGGTGTGACTTTTACTGAAAGGCACTAGTTTATGTAACCAGTCAAGTGACACATTTCTAATACTCAGCTTTGTTCAAAGAGGATTAGGCTAAATAAAAGTCTTTCAACATGGGGAATATTACAACCATAGAAGCTTATTATGAGCATTTGATTATTCTTGTTCATATCATGGAATAACAAGTAGAGCTGAAACACAGGTTTCTTAGAACAGCTTTGCATTCTCTGGCTCAACATTTGTACTTTTGAATAATAATTGTTGCCCCTTTAGGCCAGAGTTCCCCTGCATAGCAACAGCAGACTTATAATCTGCCCCTAATGTGCAGCTTTCACGCCCTTTGTTGGCAGAGGAAGTGCCGTAAATCTGTAAAAATCACCTCTTCTCTGTGAGTCCACACAGCGCAGAGCTGATGTCACACACAAAAGCCAAACAATGAACTGTCTGACAGACAGCTCGCCGTCCTAGCCTGAGCAGAGGGGTCATGCATCGGGAATTTTCTCTGCTCCGCCAAACATCCTCACCCGGTTTCGCTTCATTCTTACTTACTTACAGGCAGGGGAGACAAACTGAAATACAAATAGACAGACTGGCAGACCTGTCAAGTAATGGAGGAGAGCGATAGAGACAGACAGTTGGTTGGACAGACAGACCAGGCAGTTTTAAACGGACAGACACAAAGAGAGGACAGCAGAGACTGAGATGGATTGGTAGACAGAGAAAAAAAATGTTTTCGGAGTCGTAAATAATCTTCTCTCATCTTAGACTTTTTAATGTAAGCCCTACCACTATTACACCCTGTCATACCCATTGTGTACATCTAGTAACCTGTTTTCTTCGGCCTGTACAAGGTTGTGTTTGCAGTGAAGCAATTACTCTCATCACGTACTATAAGCTCCAAAGAAGTCAAAAGTTGAATAATTAATATTGAACCCATTAAGATCATGAGTCAGTTCATGAACCATGTAAGGATGGTTGCTGAGGGTTGAAGATATAGTGACTTAGTGAAGTACTCTTCTATGGAGAGAGTAAAGCCTGTAGAGCCTTACATTAATTTGTCCCTTGAGAGATGCATCACCTGAACAAAACCCAAATTCCAGCATGATGTAGCATGATTTAGGATTATTTTCACTTCATTTTTGTCTTGTATCATGCTCATTTTTATATCTCCATGTGGCAGCAGGTGTGGCCATTTAGGAAATGTTTGGGAACGCTTGGCATTGAGCGTCTCTCAGGACTGTATTGTGATTTACGCCCCCCCCCCACCCCTCGTATGAGAATACACTGTCAGTCCAGAACAATGGGCTGCAGAACTTAGCTTCTTCTCCCAGCCGCCCCTGCAGCTCTGATCCCTGTCCACTCCATGGAACATTTGAATGCTAGTAAACCTGCCTACCCCTCTTTAACTGCCCCCCTCCCTCCCCCAGAGCAAGCAGTGCCCCCCTTTCACCCAGATTTGGTCAAAGGCATATTCCTAAAATTGGAGTAGATGCCCTAAATCGTGTAACAGCTGGCAACTTCCATCCTTAGTATCCTCAAGTGGAGTATAGTTGAATCAGAGAACTAGATTACCTTGCTAATACTTCCCCCAAGATGACAAAAAGTCTTTACTAACTCCAGCGGCAGCCATGCGTAGGCTTCTTTGGGAAGTAGACTACAATGCAGCAGTGGAAGTTGAGGGCAGCAATTATGTGTGGAGACGGTCTTCATTGTCATGCAGGAATCCCACTGCCAGGCTTATAGCAATTGTTATGTAGAGTGGCCATTCATATTTTAGATATTGCTTGGAACAGAGGTTTTGGTTTGGGCTTTGTGTGGAAATGATACAGAGATGAGGAAAGGACATGTCTGTAAATATGTTTTTACCTTGATTCTCTTGTCTCTTTTTTTTTATCCTTCTTTGAGAACAATATGCCTGAACACACATACACAAACCATCACTTCCTCTCTTTTTCCACCAAACATCACTTCCTCCCTTTTTCCACCATCAGCTGCACGTTTCTTTAAAACAAAGGACACAAGTCCCTCCCTTTTAGTAGATAAATGTAGGACACACGCAACATTTTTTTTTTAAAATATTTTTTATTTATAAATACATTTGTCGAGAAATCAAAGCCCCTCACCGTTTCTGGGATCATTACCCGGCACAACAGAGTGCACAAGTGTCGGTAACGTTGATTAGCGCAAGGCTTCTCCTCTAATCCTAATCAGGATATTGATGATGAACCCTCTTCACTTTGGGGAGAGGCTGAAGAGGCTTTTGTTGTGAAATGGCATTATGTCTTTGAAGGCAGAGACTCGGATGTGACTGTTTATTCCAGTCAAAAAAACAATGCTGTTTACACAGTCTGAGGGAACTGATTTAGAGAATTCCCCATACTGCTTCTCTGAAGTAATAGTAGTAGTTAATTAAAGTTCCAGCCGTTTATTTCTCTTTGTCGCCTCTGTTTAGCCATGGGAGCTACTGCTGCTCATGCCAACTACTGTAAAGTCTGTAGCACCAACAGATTGGGGTGGGGGGGATTCTCAAGGGTAGTAGAGTCTAGTATAATAATAAGCAAATATAGTAACATTATTAACAATATTAACACGTAATATTGGTAACACCTAAGTACTATATGTACGGTTGTAAAAAGGAGGGTCTGGTGTTCCTTCTGCCAAATCCCTAACCCAACATTAAATGCTTGTTGTTGCGTCAACAAGCTTAGAAATAAATTACTTTTAGACTGTTTAGAGCCCGGCCACAACACCATGGAGCCATGCGCAATTTTGGATGACAAATAAGTCGTTTACAAAGTCAAAGACAGTATGACTATCTGTCAAACACAACTCAATGCTTTAGGGTCAATAATACAGGACTACAACTGCACTACAGGAGCATAGGAGCAAATTTACATGTCACCACAGCACCAGAGTTTGAGTAGATTTTTTTTTTCAAACATCCCCATTTTAGATTTTAGAAATGTCAAATGTATGACTTCCTATCAACCAGAAGATACTTTTTTAGGTAAAACCATGCACACCTACGGTGCAGAACAATAACCTATAAAACTATATCATTTTTAACTGAATGTGTCCAATTACATCACTGTTAGAAAAAGAGGTGACCAAAATAAACACCTACTTCATGTTAAAAACTCAAATTTAAATTGCAAGTTCAATTCAAATTTTTACCAAGGCGTTGCTGCTTGTGTTTCTCCTCTTAGAGGAAGCGGTACATTTTTATTCTAGCTGCTTTGTAATGGCTGTCTCATCACTACTGTGCAACGCCTGCTGTGATGCAGGCCTTTACTGGGTCCTCACTGCGACAGCTGCATGAGAAAGCAGACATGCGTCTCAGTACCAGTACGTATCCCAATAGACCACGGGGGTCTCTAAATTCATCTTATGTAAGCTTCTCAATATCTACAAGGTTTAGATGTTGTCAGAAGAGTCTTGATGAGACAAATAAGGCATGTTGTGCTTTCTCTCTCACTTCTGGTAGTTGGTGTGTGCAGACTCAATTGGCAGATGATTACAAAATGAGAAGACATACAGTACTTGTCTCTGCCGGTCTTGTACAGTAAGTGGTGAAAAAGCCTTTTTACTGGAGGAAAAATACATTTATTTGCTTGCAGCATATTGATTAAATGGACCCTACTTGGTTGCCGGAGTTCACTTTCTCCTGTATCCTCTTCGTTGTTGAAATACTGATCAAATTCAGCATCTCAACCACTCCTTGCCCCTGTAGTCCAGTGGCTGATTAAAAGCCATGCAGGCTCTTGCCAAGGATGCTTCCTATTGAGTCAGCAACTCGGCCCCCAGGAGATGGAAACAGCCCTGGGATGTAAAACACCAGCAGAAGAGTGTCGCGGCTTCTTTTTCCTCTCCAGCGAGGCTTAGAGCTGAGGCTGTGTGTGTATGTGTGCACGCTCAGAAGTCTCAGTTTGATATCTGCCATTCCAGAATCCTCTCTCCTCCGGCACTTATCGGACATCAACGCTGCATGTCTACTACTTTAACATATTAACACTGCTCCTAAACTTAGCCTAGAGTGTAAACAAGTACAGCATTTTGATACTGTTAAGCCTCTTCACATTTTGGAAATCCCCAGTGACAACTTCTCTATTAGGTGTTCTCCCCTTGTTGAAAGGGAGCATGAAGTCTGGGTATTTATGTTGACAGTCCCCACAACCCTGAGTGAAGCCCCCCATCGAACCCCATTCACAACCAGCTCATTATGGGATGTCAAATCTGGCATCCTTCCTCTTTTCCAAGCCATGAAAGTGTGTTTTTTGGTCTTTAATAGGTTACCAAAGCAACATGTAGGATCACCGCTGAGAGGTTTTGGTGGTGCACTCTCCTATGATCCTGTGGACAATAAGCCTGGTGACAGGCATTGCTGACATGCCTGCTGCACTAATCATAATGACAGAGATCAGGTCTTGCTGCTCGGTTAGGGCTTTCTGGGTGTCGTATGCTGACGGGCAGTGGGCGATTTAAGCTCAGTGCTACAATTCCCCCAACTGCTTTATTTGCTTTCCATCTTGCATGTCACACCTCAGGATTTGAAAGCCGGTGTGCAAACCAAAGCTAAAGAAGTAGGTCACTCTGTATTAAAAGAATGAATGATTGAGTGTTTCTGTGTGTATGTAAAATAAGTCTCAAATGCAGTTCTGCTAAATGCCAAGCCCTTGGAGGAATGCATCATTATAGGACCCAGAGTCATTCAATCCTGAAGGGTTGGGACTCCAGGCATGTCCTGTAGGAATATCCTGACTCAGCCAATCCTGGCATGCCCGCAGGCTCTCAGCTGCTAATTTGCTCCTAACTGCGTGTCACGTATCTGCCTACTGAAGGTCAGAGGTTGAGTGGAATCGTTCATCTGGTTGCACCACAGAGGCGGAAAAAGCTGCGGAAAAACGGGAAGCGTGGCTTGTGCTGGGTCGGCAAGAGCCGCTCAGGGGGCCTTGAGCTGCCAAGCCCCCATTTCCACAATGCAGTTATTATTAATATGCTGCTTATTAGGAGAGAGAGAGAGAGAGAGAGAGAGAATGTTTTTCCTTCTCCTTTCTTCCTTGCTTTGCCTGTTCAGTGCATTTGGGAGATCACTGTGAAGGTGTGATTCAATATTTGTATGCGTTGGAGAGTTGGGCACTAGTGCCTTCAGGAGGAACAAAGCACAAACTGCAAAAGCAATTTTAGATTTTGGAAGCCTCAGTCGATATTTTTTTTAATATTTTAGACACTTTTGTGGTTGATATTAAAATTGCATCTACATCAATCTTTAGTCCCCTATGAACATGTGTTGATGTTTTTTTCCAATGCCAGTTGTTTGTTTTCAGTGCTGTAATAGAAACAACTTACTAATCTATTTCTTTTCTTCTTTTGGGTGCATCTTCTGATGGGAATCACACTTTCACACAAAGGTAAGACACTTCTTACTTTCATGTACCAATATGATATTCATAGCATATTGGTACAGCACTCTTTGTTTCCTACTCTGGCTTGAGTCAGGGCTGTTACACCAGCAAAATCAGTGCATCAGACTCACATGGCCTCAATATTGTGGGTGGATGCCAGCTTTAAGTCAGATATTACCCCTCCTCCTCTCTGTTATCTCCTCCGTAAAAAGGAACACCAATCATTAACATGTGAGTTTGGCTTGAGCTGCACTACACACACTGCGGCAGAATTGAATACAATGATTGTTTAGAACATGATCAAGTGGCTTCATAAGACTATCTAGTGGGGTTTAACACCCTGGATTTCTCTGTACTTTGAATGTCAATGGATGTAGTCTGGTCTCATCTCCAGTGAAGCCATAATTTGTATTCATTACACAGTTGTATGTTTTTAGTTTTTTTGTTTAATTCATCTGTTTATTCACTTTGAAAGAGTTGCCTCTTCATTATAATTTTAGTACAGCAGCAGGGAAGGTGCAGAGAAAACTAGCAGTTTGTGTGTGTGTGTGTGTGTTTGTGTGTCTCTCTGTCTGCTCTCTCTCCCCTCTGTCTCTCAGCAGAAGGAAACTTGCTGACAGAGGCTCTTTGTTAATAGGGGGGGGGGGGGGGGGGGGGGGGGGGGGGAGAGATGAGACTAGGTCAAACAGGCAGATTAGTGCTCATTGAAATCCTATAGGAAAGGTCATTTACATAGTGCTGCTTAAATCCACTTGTGACCTCATTCGTGAACCCGTTCGCATAGCTGACACCCTCCACTCAGTTCTGACATGGTTTTGTACACATATGGTAGTACATGCTTTTCATGTGCTTTTGCCATGTGAGCGTGGCCCTCCGGTGTAATGGGCAGATCATGTGTATCAAGTGGCCTTTTTTCCAACTGACCTGAAGTGGTTAAAGTTACAGAGTTTCACCCTACTGTGATGTTTGTTTTAGGAGCTATGGCAGACCCCAGCACATTTTTCTGTATGAATGCTCAGTTTTTTTCAGACTGCTGAGACCGACAACAGGAGTTTGTCTGGTAATGTTATTCCCCTTAAATGAGGATAAGAATGTGGAAACGACTAATTCCCTCTGTGATGAGAAAGATGCCATGTCTGTGGGGAAAAAAAGGCTTCCTGCTTTTTGTTCTTTCACTCCTTATTGGCAAATCTGATAAGGTAGTAAACAAAAGTTGCCGGGTTTCTATAATGTGTTATAATTTAACATGCATGTAACGGTGCAGCCACTAGCAGACTCCTCAGCTGTAGAAAATGAGACTCCTCGGCTATAACAAACAGGAAAATAATAGTTATTATATAGTTATTATATAAATAGTTTACGATAGATGGGAAAGGCAATGTTTTTATTTATTAGTGCTGAATTCCATAGTATACTATACTCAACATTAAAACTACCCATCCCTTTATAGAAGCCTTCCTTAATTGTCCCTAAAAAAATTCCAAAATTGGCAGAAATGTAACACTCTTAAGGCTGAACCGTGTCCCATCAGCAGCAAAAGAGGAAACTGAAATCCACGCTTCAAGTGCCTCAGCTTTACCATGGCAACAATTGTCATTGAAGAGGTTGCAGATGTGTCTTTCACGTGACACTTTATCAGACGTCTTTGTGTGTTGCCAAATAGTGGCCTTCAATGTGCTTTCATTGTCTAGACTGTTTGCACGTTGTGTTGATGTACAAGTGTACGTTACTTTGTAATTCCTCCTTAATGGATAAGTGGGATCCTTGATAGGCGGACAGTCTCTGCACTTTTGTCAGTCCAAATAAAAGAGAGAGAGAGAGAGAGACTTTCCGAAGCAAGCTGAAGGACGTAAAGAAACTAGAAATACAGTAATGAGTTTAAATCTGAGGTTTGTCAGATTTGTATTATGGGGTACGCTTTACTGAGCCGCAGTTTGCATTGCTTTAGCATTATGTCCCTCTGGCTTTCTCACCTTCTGACAAATAATGACAACCATAATCTGATTGGACGTGGAGGAATCTCTCGCCAACAGCTGCAAGTCACTGTAAACAAGAGGACCCTGCATGGCATGTTCCTATCACACTGTGACAGGTTTTCACTGTTTTGTTTCAGTCACAGTAAAATTTCCTACAGAAACAATGCCCCTCTAATGTCTGGTCTAATTTTGCTCACTCACGTCGTGATGAATTGGAAATGGTAATAGTGCACGCGGAGGAGGTAACGTTCCCTGCTTGCAAAACAGCCGGGTGCGGTGTGACTTGTTGTACCACGGCTACAATTCTTATTGTGTAGCATTGCACATCTCAGTATTGATTTACTCCTGCTTGCGTTTGGGTGCATTAATGCAAATGCATTGACGCATGCATGGATCGCCTGTGTCAATACAGGAGGGGGTGTCAACAGAGGTGTCAAACACTCCCAGAGATCGACAGAGGCCAGAGCGGATTGTACTTGTCTGATTTAACCTCTCTGTCTCTCACACGCATACAAAACAGAAGGGAGCTGTAGTCAGTATGGGCTACTTTGCCAAGTAAATGGTAAGCAAAGGAGAGGATGTTTCCATAGATCACTATCCATAGATGACTTATTAAATGTTGAATTGAATGAAACTATTCTTTATATTGAGAGTTACAGTTGACATAAACATCACACAAAAAGCATCAATGATTGTATCCAGTCATGGCTACAGCAAGAATTAAACATTTCTGATCATGTGAACCTTCCTCCAGCAAAAGACTACAAGGAATCCCATTACTCATGCTGCAATTTGTCATTTAGTCAATAAATGGAAACAGATCTCTTTTCTTCTCAAAAGTAAATGTGTAAGGTTTTACTAAACTAAAGATAATTTTTAATATGAATTATCCGTGTCTGTTTCTACTTACATGTGCACTTTGTGTGTTTCCTCTGGATGGTTGTTAATGTAACACTGTACATAATCATTTACAGTAGCAGCTTCATTTCCCCACTGTTCCCTTGTCTCGATTAATCAAGGTTGCTGAAAGCAGCTCTCACCCAGGGTCACCTGCTCCGCAACAACGCACGTTTAATGGTCTTGCTTTAATGATGTTGTAATAATTCTTCACTTTGAACAATGCACAGTGTCAAGTTAACTGCATTCATAACATTGCAGACTAAGGACTTCACAAACCATTTCAGTTATTGGTGGTGATCAAGGAAATGTAAGAGTATCAGCTTGCTTTTAAATGTCAATATATATGAGTAGTATATCCATGTCAGTATTTGCATACAGTTCTTTAAAAGGTTATTTTTGGGCATTTTTCAGCCTTTATTTTGATAGGGCAACAGAAAACATAAAAGGGGAGAGAGACATAAATGACATGCAGCAAAGGAGTCGAGGAGTAACCCTCTATATACGGGCGCCCACTCTACCAACTGAGCTATGTGGGTGCCCATACGGTTCTTTTTAAATTTCCATCCTTACAGCCTGCATAACTATTGGATATTTTACATACCGGTATATTGTTGAAGTTACTTTTTGTTGTTAGGGCAGCTCCTGCTTATCCTTAAAAGGAATACCAAAGGGGTTTTTAATCATTGGTAATTGAAAACCCTGCTGGGATTAAATGAGTCGCAATGTGACAACAGAGCTGTGTAAATGCCCTGCGGAACTCCAACTGTGTGTCTGCTTCCTGTCTTCTCCCCTTTTCTCGTCATGGTTGCAAAAAAACAAACCGATGTTCCTAAACCTAAATTCATATGACATCTCTACATTTATATTATTCAAAGGGAGTGACATGATGCAGATCGAGCTGCACCACCAGGGACCAATCTTACTGCACACGTGTGTGTCGAAGCAGCGATTTAAACTTTTGCGAGTTGGCAGAATAATGAATGTGCATTTAATTTAAATTCAGTCTTTTGCCTTTGGTGAATCACTTAATTTGCATAATATGCAATAGTAATGGGCACGTTTTTGTAAAGCATATAATTTTCACTCTGCTTTTACTTTCTTTTTTAAAATAAAAAATAATATTCACAGAAGGCTCAGCCGCATACTAAAACCGGAACATGATTATACTTGAATTGTTTGTAAAAGACATGGATCACCGCGTTGTGTTTATTTTCCTTGAACATGACCCTCACACTGTTGCTACACCCATTTAAAGCTATTGATAGCCACTGCACTAGGATGCCATTATCATTATCT
The DNA here is from genome assembly GCF_013103735.1 of Etheostoma cragini. Taxonomy (NCBI): domain Eukaryota; kingdom Metazoa; phylum Chordata; class Actinopteri; order Perciformes; family Percidae; genus Etheostoma; species Etheostoma cragini. The sequence continues at coordinate 9,831,218 of NC_048424.1, forward strand.
TCGGTGAGTAGCCAGACATTTGTCTCAGAACTCAGGGGCAGGCTGCTAGAGTAATGAACGAGTGTCTGTGGATTAAAGGAGGATTCTGGTCGGTTCCAAAACTTAGCTCTGTTGTTTGTAAATTTGGAGTGCTGTCAGTAGCAAGAAAAACAAAAACAATCAGTGCTGCCTACATCGTGTTATCCTCCTGCTAGAGTTAGCACCCAACAGGCTTAAACAGGGCAAGTTTTAAATGTGTTTTTAGCCTCTTAACATGTTGAAAATGTAATTAAAAGTGGTAAACACTAGTGGTATATTTTAAGGATGTGGAAATTCAAGCAAAATTACTATTCAGTATTCACTGGGAACTTTTGGACCATTCTCAAAGACTGCAATTGTGGCAACTGATCATTTAAGCTATTTTATTTATCCGAACTTTTAAAGACGTTTTTCGATTGTTTCTTTTAAATCACTAAATGGAATATCTTGGACATAGGACAAAGTTGGTTTTATCTGACCATCATTGGATTACAACACAAACAAGAAATGTTTACATTGTATTGACTTTTAATCAAATTTGAACATTTCAAATGTAATTAGGAGAACAATCAATCATTGTAAATATTAAACATTTACTGCAACCCTATTTCAGTTATTTACATTTTATAATAATTCCCACATGTATTCAGTTAACGTGATTCCTACACAGGTCAACCCCGTAATTGGGGGTCACGAGTCTGTAGTTCAAAGGGGTTAATGTATTCCCCCCTTGGGGCACACAAAGGCCAAGATGTGTTAAAATGCTTCTCGATATTCAATAATTGATCATTGGCTGTAAACAGTCAGCTAAAAGAAAGACTGTTGTTTTCTTCGTCGTCTTGACTATTTAGACCTTAAGTAGCCTCTGTTGCACCCGTTCACCCACTCCAGCATCACTCTCCTGCCTCTGTATTAGACGGTTTATAGTGCGAGTCCCGGCTGATTGGACCACTTGATTAAATACTTTGAAGATCTGTGTGATTTACTCACTGATCAGTAGAAGGCTGGGATTTCCTGTACTCAAGATCATCGTGGGCTAAGCAACCATCTGTCAGCTTTGCCATGCTGTATTACCACCGAGGGAAGAGAGTTTGGCTAATAGAGATGAGTCCAATCAAGCAAATTAGCCCATAGCTTTCTTGGGGTTGGTCCTTCACCGGCTGTGTGTTTGCACAGATGTGGTCTTAAACTTGGCAGGGTTGAATCACTGGCGCAGCGGAGGTGATGCAGCTTCATTGTGAAGCTTGTTAGTCCAATACAGTAAATAGCACTCGTTGTGAGGCGAGGTGCTAGGGGAGACTGATTCCAGAAAACATGATGATTCACTTATACTGGACTGCTGAGGATTCAGATCAGCGCTAATGTTACAGTGCTTTTGCCAGACGAGTTGGCAGATGTTAAAGAACCACAACTATTGTTCTCACCAAACCTGAGTCTCACACAGGGGTTTTAATAGGGTAGTTATAGTAAATATGGTGTAATTATGGATAACGACCGTTTCAGTGTAGATGAAGGGTCTTGTGTGGAGAACTGGAACCTAAAATCCTTAAGTGCTCCAGAAGAATATAATTTAACTAAGTCTCAGTGTTTTAGTTTTGTAGCCGCTTTCGCAGCCACACTTAAATAATTGAGCAAAATTCAATCTTTTAAAGAAGAACTGTAAGTATGAGAATATTTTGTGACTTTACCATCAAACCACCACACACAAAGCTGCATAAATCATGAAATTGATTCTTTCTGTCCTTGCTCAGCTGGGATTCGCTGTTTAATATTTGGGCATGGTGTAAAGTTCAAAGAGACTCTTAAATTTCATGTGGAAAATTTTATCTATGATGCATTTTATTTACCACTTCTAAAACTCCTTGGTTTCTTGTATGGAGGGCAGAAGAATAGCCTGCTGATCACAAAGGTTTCTGCTGGTCCACACACATTCCTTGGCCCCACCACAGTGATTATAAGAAGCGTGTGTGTGGTAAGTAGAGCAAGCAGAGCATCTGGTGCAAGAGCTCTCTAATTTTAAGTAATTTCTGTTTAGGTAAGCAACAAGCCCTCAAGACAGGTGGTCTATAAGAATGCCTGTTACAGTATGCTGGATAACATTTTTCCGCTTTTGACGCTGGGTTTAAATGTTGTAGATGTGTTAAAGTTGCTGCATAAACTTGTAATTATTAGACAAGCATTTTATGCAATCATAAGAAACAAAAAAGCCCTGATTGGTTAAGTGACCAATTTATCTCCTTTCGATATCATTGTATTCTTTGTGTCATTATGCTTGAAAATAAATACAAAATTAGATTTTGCATGAAATATAAAAAGCTGTCAGTTAAAACAACATTTCTAAGAGTTGATTAAAAGAACTGTGGTAGATTTAGGTGGAATTGTGAGCCCATTTCCATGATAACATTTCAGATTTAGTCTGAAGGTCAACACCCATTGTTTTGTACATTGCATTCTGTTGCATTAGGTATAGTACGTATTACCCGAGTGGCACATCCTGTTTAAATCAGTGAAGCCCTAATCAGTCAGGCAGACAAATCTGAAATTCATCTTTCTCTGTCCTCGTGTCCAGTTGAATGTTTGAAGGGGATTACAGTGTGCTTCAGCTCTAATTTGGGCACTAACACAGCAGAAAGCATGATAAATGGATTGGGAGCCTGCACGGGGAGAATGTGCTCAGCTGCTGTCTTCTGTATTGCACCGAGCCATAATTAGTCCATTACATCAGGGCAGTAGCGATGGGTTATATGATCTAGTGCTATTAGAGCACTTAAAGTCAGCATGTCTCCCGATCATTTAGCCCCGCTGAGCAGTTATGCCGGATGGGCTGCGTGGACTCTTTATCAAATTCTCTCAGCGGAGCAGATGTGCCAAAAAACCACACAAAGCGCACTGGTAGACATACATTGTGCATGTTGTTGTTGTCTTTTCACACATTCTGCTTTTTTCCCAGTCATGAAATAGAAATGTATGCTGCTGTTCTGACTTTAAAGACATAGAGCAGTTCTTACAGATGGTGCTGCCTCTGTAAGTCCTCGCTCAGTTTCATAAAATTGTTAGCAACAATTGCAAGATGACAGTAAACTGAAAAGGATTTACAGCCTGGGCCGGCTCGCCTCTACACCCTTCTATCTAGTGAGTGGTAAAGGTGATGGAGCTTATTTAGGACCTAGGTTACAGAGTTGCTGTGAGTTGCCCAGCAGTTGGACAAGCTGAAATTGGGGCGCCTGGTTAGCTCACCGGTTTGAGTGTGCACCCCATGTACAGAGGCCGCAGGTTGGGACCGAGCCTTTGCTGCATGTCTTCCCCCTCTCTCTCCCACTTTCCTTACTTAATCCATCCAATCAATAAAGGCAATAAAAGCCCCATCAAAATCTTTAAAAATAAATACAAGCTGTAATTGGAAGTTCTCAGGTCTGATCCTAGCATCATTTTAGGTGACTTTGGACGGAGGTAATTGTATTACAGGCAATCACTTATCAGTTGGCTTGATGGAATTTTTCAATAATTTGTATCTCTATAAAGATGGTGATTCAATCAGCAGTTAGAGGGTTTATAGCTGTCAGTCATACTTTGTATGCTAACCTACCAGCTTTGATGGTAATTACTTACTAGCGTCTCTGTTAGCCTTCGCTGCAGGAGGGGCCGACTCCTCCAACTGTATTTCAAAACAGACAGCTCTCTCGCAGATTATGTTTGCTACATCTAATCAGAGGTGAACCGAGGGCTGGTTCGCTGCAGTAGCATGCAGGAAGGAGGCAGGATGCGGGCAAACGTGCGAGGAATCCCTAAGCAGTCGGGGTAATTATTTCTAAATCAATATTGTGACAAGCAATGCTCCAGAGTGCCAAATCCCAGCCCGTCAGAATTGAGTGGACTTATCCCCGTGGAATCTCTGCAAGCTCGAATGCTGCCGCCGTGATTGATTCCTACATCATGCCTTTCACATGATGGCCATCTGCAATGCTAACATGGTGATCCCAATCAATAGACTTCTTCTACAGTATATATGTGGGGCTTGTGCTGTGTGTATGTGTGTGTGTGTTTATTTAGCTTTATTTTGAATTATGTCTCCATTTAATTAAATAACCGCTTGTGTTGAAATAAAATGAAAAAATGATATTGGTAAACTGATACTATTAAGGGAGGCTGGAATCGGTGCACATAGATCATACATAACCGCACTCTCACACACACATAAATTGCACAAACAGATGCTAGACTTGACAGATGAGGCCATAGGTATCCATTAATGAGCCACTTAACTTCTGCCTTTGAACCCACCTCAACTGGCTGTGCACCAAAGCTGTACTACATCAGCCCAGTCCAATTAATATACACTCATTTCTTTCTTTTTCTTTCTCCCGTTAGTATGAGCCCGCAGTTTTAATTTAATAATTCCCCGTGTCGTTCTATCTAAGCTGCTCATGTTACAGTATAACTAATTGTATTGTTCTCTTGTGGGGTAAGGTGATGCTTGTGTTCTGTACTTTAATTACAGAGTAAGTAAATATAAGTATCTCTTATAGACTGATTACATTTTTACACCTAAGAAAGCAATTAGGAAAACACTGGAGGTAGAAATATATACTTGGCATAACACCATTTTGTATATATGGCTTTTCTATTTCTAGCGCAATGCAAAAGCTTCTTTTTAACAATTCAAACATTACTTGATATTCAACATGCAAATCCATTTGCACAGACATTTTGAGTGCAGGAATAAAAGAGATGTGCTGAAGAAGTAAAATGTAACAACCCACACAGAAAGAGAGAGATTTTTTTATTTTTTACTTCTGTTCTTTTTTACCCAAGGGGGTCATTTCACAGAAAGAGAATCAATCTCTTCCAAGCAGACCATTTTGTCTCTTGTATTTAAGTTTAGGTACCAGTCCTATCTGACAGTTTGAACATATTTCTTATTGGACTGCTTTCCCTCGTCACTTTCCATATTTTTTTCTTTTTCCTTTCCCAATCTCTCTCTTTTTTCTTTTAGTGTGAGACAAATTCTTCACACCCATCAGTTCAACTTCACACCTCCTGACAAACTACATTATGTCCACACTGGCTCGCCCAGTGTAGTGCCCAATTCTACCAACCCCCTCTACACAGACACAGGCTCCAGCCCTCAGAAAACAGATGTGACAACAGGGGAGCTCTTACTCGAAGGTGACAAAGGCCTGAAAACAAAATCACCTATGACCAGGGCCTTCATGTATGAAAGACTGCCCAGCTTTCGTACCAGAAGATGGCGTACGGCCAAAACTAACCTACACGCAGAAATATTCACATGCATAAAACTAGGCGTACGCCAGGTACCGCACACCTTACCGTTACACAAGACAATCAGTGTGATGTTGAGCGCATGTCAATGAGCCAATGACTCCGCCTTGTCCCCTCCCATAAATTAATATGGAAATTACTACAAATACGCCCCCAACGTCATTCTTTGTCCAATCACAACGGGTTATTCCGCTGCAGATGAAAACCCTTGTGGAAGGTGAGGCGGGAATTTTCTGTTTTGGAGGTTTGTCGTCTCAGATAAACAACAAAAGAAAATGCTCAAGGGCAAATAGTAAATGCACCGAACCATGGCCGAAATTAAAAACATAACATAAAAAGGTCCAATGTCGAAGTGGAAATCAAGAGAATAGTGGCAGCGCCACACAATGCATCTCAGTGTCAGTCCATATTATGCACAATAAGCGGTTTGAACCCACTGATGTAATGCAATTTAGTATTAAGTGTTAGTAGGGTCAGTGAAACTGAGTCAAGCGCGAGGGCGACCCAACTAACCCAAAAGGTTAGTCAGGCCAGCGTCTCCACGGCAGGTGACATTGCGCACGGATCCGCTGTGCCACGCATGGATGAAATAATGCAATAGGACTACAGTACCAGAAACAAATGCAGAATGTCAAGATGGCTCAGAGCTTGGTGGACCGGGTCGGGTTAATTTCCTACACCCTGTTCACTTAGCCTACATAACCTACAAATCATCCGCAGGATCAAGTAGCCTATGCATCACATCAGTTTGCCCACCCGACACAGCGTTTGTCCCTGGGTAGATGGATCCGTGCGGCCCACCTCCTTTGCGGCATTGATGTCTGAGCCTTAGCAACTTTAGACTCAGACACTATAGCATTGCACTATGTGTCATCAATGGGAAATAGAGAAAAGTGATGGATTTTTTAATTCATCTCCCATCCTCATGTTCAACAGAGAGCCGGCAATTAAACAGTTTTTAGTGTGAAAGATGTGAAACATTATCCACATAAATGATCAACTTTTATGGAGTATTGGCGGATATAATTATGTCAGATATAATTATGTAGCTAAGTGAAGTGGAAACTTTATTTTGTACTGTTTGGTAAGTTTCTGCATTTTTTTACTTAGAATTTGCCACGTTACAGAGCCACGTTACTTGAGATGGCCCGCACCTTCTCACGTCAAGTACATTTATATAAATCACACCATGTGTGGGAAAACCAGCATACGCAATGTTTATTCATGAGACTCCAGGGGTGTTATTCAGAGATAAAATTAGCTTTCACAATTCCAATGTGGGGTCCTTATGAGTCACAAAATGAGGTACTGCAGTCCTACGTTGTTCTATGACATGTTGGCCAATGCAAAGAAAGAAACACAAAGCCCTTCTTCAAAAGGAAAAAAAGCAAACATTGTCATTTACAACATTTGAAAGATGTCACGATATTGAGCAAATGTTCTGAAGAAATCCCAATTTGCATCTGCTCCTGCTCTTCTCCAGATGCAGGTTTGATTCCAGAAATGGAAGAACAGCTGCTACCAAGCCGGCCGTAAAAACTCCTTGATCCTTGGGGTCGAATCAAGCTAGCAAGTAGCCGCATGTTAAGATTTGAGTGTGCCTTCATCAAATCAAATAAGATCAGGAGAAGAAAAATAACATTACGTGACCCTGCCGCCTCCTGAATTGTTTCTGTAAAAAGGTTTTAGATATTTTTTTATAAATTTGGCCAAAAGACAGTTCCTGGCGGTGCTCAAGAACACCTTGGTGAAGTCAAGGTAAGACCAGCAACATAATGGGCTTTAGTTAGCCTGGATGCCAGCTGAACTTAACCCGGCTTGTCTCAGCTCGACTCAAACCAGCTGATTGTGTCGCTGCAACTCAGCTGTTCAAGTCGCGTAGGCTAGTTTTAGAAGAGACTTCACCTGTTTCAACGGCCAATAGAGAAGTCAGCTGGTAAAATCAGCTATAAACTATATAAATAAAATGATCAATAATCCATTCTATTTCTACTATACAAACAGCTGTACAAAATGGCAGCGTTTTAGACAGCCTTAAAAACCGCCTGGAAGCGCGCTAATGTTGTACGGTGGAGAGAGAGAGAGAGAGAGAGAGTAACTGAAGAGAGAGAGCGCCTAGCGGCGTTAGAACAAGCTGTGAATCAGAGAAATAAAACGTGTTTTTACCGATTCATCTCTAGAAATGCAACTGTAGCAAGTATCTCAATATCACTAACATTATACACATTCATATTTACACAAAACAATATATATATGTATATATCCAGCTTAAGTCTAAAAGTCAGACGTTAGGACGGAAGTGCATTGTGCAAAGAGGTTCTCTTGGTCTTGTCTTGTTGGTGTTCAGTTCCGTTGGGTCGATCGGTTGTAGGTCCATCCAATTGAGCGCAGAGGCAATTTTGGTTGAAACATATATCCCCATAATCACAGCCCAATGGACCGTACCAGACTATTATTCTGACTAGAATCTGAGTATGACGACGTCAGGCTAGGATTTAGTCTCTTTTAAGACAAAAGCTTCAATGGCAGGACAATTATTTTATCCTCAAAGGAGATCAAGATGAGATTGATTGAAGAAGTCTTGTTTTGGAAACCAAAGTGATAGACCAAAATAATAGCTTTGTTTACAATCGGATGGATGCCAAAGGTCTGTGCTAAAGCTAATGGGGCTATTTGTTAATGCGGCTAATTCCACAGGATGGGCTGTGGCCAGATCTACCAGATGGACGAAGAAGGAGAAAAGATTGGTCCATTATGTGCTGTAGAAAATGCTACATTGTTTATGGAAAATCAAGAAAACTTGTTAAACAAAAAATAAAAAAGAGAAAAGATATCAGATGTAAGTTGGGATAGAGTAAAATGAATTAAGTTCTAAAATGTCATTATTCTAAAATAATGCTGCAACTCTGTTCCCGTGTGTCCATCCCCATTCATCCTCAATCCGTCTCCTGTCCTTCAGGGATAACTGATGTCCCCGTTGGGGCTGTTTGTTTGGATAGATTGTGTATTCTAGTTGTGTGTCTGGCTATTTAACATGCAGGGCACCTTGAACCAGGTGGTTCAGGGGCACAGAGCTGTAATTTCTCTCACTGGGAGTCATGTTTTAGAAAAGAATCGTCAATGAGCGAGAGTCTTAAACGGAGACAGAGGTTTTAGTTTAAAACACAAAGCCACTGTTCATCCATTCCACTTAAATGTGCACCTTTCTTCTTCCGGTACTTACATTGGCGTTAATGCTGCCTTGAGTTCCATCAGGAATGACATGAATCATGACCCACCCTCTGCTTTACAAGAGAGCTGAGACATCTGCGCTGCCTATTACATGTTTTTTTTTGCGTCTCGTGAGATTAATAACATTACTATACAGTTTATAGCCACGCTGCTGGGATGAAGAACTTCATGATAACTGTAAGGCTTATACAATTCTTTGAAAATTTCATTAGAAATTTAATGACATTGGGCACTATAAACCTGCTCTGTCAAAAACTTTATACTCTGGGTAATAAGGCTGAAAAGTGTCTTTTTTATTTTTTATAAAGATAAATTGAATCCAATTGAAGCTGTTATCTCCTTCTACAGCATCCAATACATTGTCAATGCTCTTGCACATGTTGGTATCTCAGTAGCCGATAGTGTATCTTGAACATGGTTATCATTCCCCCATGGACACTTCTTCACATCCCACGAGACGTCCTTCTACCACAGAAATCCTGCGTGTGATTGGCTGTGTGGGCAGTTGGCATACTTTCCTTGCCTTCCCTTTTTTTCTGCTTTACTTTGTTTCCTTTAGCTGTGTTGGAGGTGATGTAGAGTTCACTTTAGGATTACAGATGAGCTGCAGGGCCTGTGGCACAGCTCGAGTGTTAACAAAAAGAATTATGAATCTTTTGAAATCCTGACAGAAGAGTGGTTGGCGAGGAAAATGTATAAACGAATTACCGTGCAAAGCAGTACACCAAACCTGAGCAGAAGCAAAGCTGATTCTGTTGTCTGTGTGTCGATTTTTAAGGTGTTTGTGTGTGTGTGTGTGTGTGTGTGTGTGTGTGTGTGAGTGAGAGAATTCCGACATATGCCTGTAGGTTTCCACCAGACGGAGAAATGAAAGCTTTTCACAATGACACCCAATGCACGACACGTCCAATTGGAAATCCGGCATCAATACAGCAGCACATGTTCAGCTTTAGCACCAATGTCTGTTCTTTTTTCCCTTTTTTGCTCACCTCAGTCCCCTCTCTGTGATCAATACGAAAACCCTGCCCAGGTTATGTTGTGACATCTTACTTTGGAGTTTTTACAGGATCAGTCTCAGCCAGCTAGCTCCGATTGCTGGCACACATTACAGCAAATGTAGCCATGTTTTTTTCCCTTCCCATCTTCCTGCTCTAGTCAAATGTAGCCAAAGCCAATATCTCAGTTATTTGTGGTAGATCAGGAACGCTGCAGGCTGTCCATGCTCTCTTGCTGTGTGTGAGCATAAAACGTAGGACAGTAACTGTCAATCTTCAGACACTGTTCACCCCCATTTGTCATTTCCCAGTCAGTTATCAGAAAAACAGCTTCTGATCTAGAATTATAAGCCATTCTGTTGTATGAAAATGTTTAATCCGCAATATTTACAGTTTGAAAAAAACTGCTTATGCATTATTAAGAGAACATTTAAATAAAAGCCAATTTTGAAATCATAACTTAGGATTTTAGATTATAGAGACATTTATATTTGTCAACTACCGAGTGATGACCCATTCAAATGATACATGTTTTTTTGGATTGAAACCACTAATAGTTTGACGTGACTATATGAGCGTGTGTCCTATTGTCACACTGTCACTGATGAGGGGCCCATGATGTTCTCTGACCTTCCCTCCTGATCTTGTGCTGTCTGGTCACCAGCTGGCTCCAGGGAGAATGTGGCGTGAAGGAGGACACACACAGCCTGCCTCACACATACCTGACCAAGATTAATGGAACCTCAGATATTCATCATTATACTCCCTAACAGCCGTCAGGTATGGCCCTGGGCCAGGCCTCTGCCACCAAAATCCACTGAAGTAAAATATGTGATGTTCCCTGCTCAGCAGCAACCTGGCAACAGTCCCAAAGTACTTTGGAGCTTGTTCAACCTTTATCATAAGCGGCTAACGGTGCAGCATTACAATTCAAATGGATATTCATTAGCATAGTTTTCTAAAAGCTGCCATGGTCCCAAATGTAAATAACTGACGCTCAGACCACACATTTATATCCTCCGTCACCTCTGCTTGACAGTCAAGTGGTCTTTGTGTGTGCTATCAGTGGGTTCTCCCTGCAAGCAGCGGGCCCTCAACCTCTTATTATCCGTCCTAATTGTCTAGAGATGAGGGTCAACGAAGCGGACGGGGGCGGGGGGTATTGTTACAGTCGGTAGATAAAGAGGTAATTGTAGTGGGGGTGGATTTGGTGGGGGGGGGTGCTATATGCCTGCTGCCTCTCCTCATAGGAACATCTGCCTCTGAGGCTGCAACAGATGCAGAGGCACAGAGGGAAAGATGGAGTGCGGCGGTGGGAGCTGATGTATCCTGCCAAGATGTTGAAGGTGCTTTTTAAATATTAGTTAACATCTTTGCTTTGCTGCTGACAGCTTTACTCCATCGACAACCGCTAGAGAAAAACACAATCGCAAACATTGTTCCAATACTCGTATACTGACTTACCCGAATTGTCTCTACGGAGACTGAAACTCACAATCGTATTTAAATACATAATTGACTAAATAACTACTATAACTAAGTAAATGTAAAAAACAGACACTCCCTAACAGTTAACTATTAAAAAGGCTAACCACAGAGCAGGTAAGAATGCAGAAAATCACAGTTAGTAATTAGAGAGCATTGGGTGTGCACTTTTGGCACCTTTTCATGTAAATTGTCTATAATGGGCTGAGAATTGCTATTTGTCAAGAGGTTCATTACACACGGGACATTTAAATAGAATTCCAGTTTTTTGATTCTGTGTTACCTCAGATTGGCTTCTGAATGGCTTAACTTACTGTTGGTTGTGTAGCCTTGTATCATTCGCACTCTTTGGTCCAAATATCCACACCTACAATAAAATTTGTTGAGTGTCTCAGACTGGTGTCTTATCTATGACGTGGTAGCGCTGATAGCCTGTCATTAAATCTGAATGAGCAAATCTTCCTCTTCCAATGAAATTCACCAAATTAATGTTGTGTGTATTGGTTTACCGCTGGACATCTGCTTCTGGGAAATAAATTATGGTTTGCTATAGTTTGGCTCCAGTTCCTGCTAGATGTGTTTTAATCACGTTAATTTGACTAAAGAACCATAAACAGGCTATATAACAAATGAGAGTGCATAGTGGACTGTTTACATTTAATTACAGAGGCCACCACACCAAATTAGGATTTTATTTATTTATTTTAATGTGGAAGATGCCTCAATGGAATATTTCTGAATGTCTTTCTCTTCTTTCTATCTCTGTTATCCTGTATTATCTGTAGTTTGGGGACATGTTATATCTTTAAAGAAGGGCTCACAGGTTCAAACAGTAAGTATTAGACTTTGGTGTCAGAGGTTTCTCAGATGTTTTCCTGTATTCTCAGAATCCGCTCCCCAAAGACCTGTCTATAAATACACATAGCCCAGGTATCTGAGCCACACTTGATGCACACAACTGTGTGACATCTATTCAACAGCGTTCAGGCTGCAGCACAGAGCACTGCCTTACAGAAGTAACCTTGTCATTATTGTCTTTGTCACTGCTTTGTGTTTGGTCAAAAAAGCAGTTTTCAACTCACCTTGAGCTCAGCTGATGTCAAGAACATACTGAGCAGATGAGTCCGCAGCTGTTTTAGAGCCACATTCATCCTGAGATTTACCAGGGCGATACACTTGTAACAGAAACTTGGCTTTTTCCTCCACTTTGTTTCATCATTGCTCTCATGTTTTACACAAAGGTCCTGTAAGGATGCAATGTCTTATCTGTTGCTAAAGTCTGGTGTGGACAGTGATCTGCCAGCAGACCACCAGGCCTCTAGCAGCGCTTATCAGCCTGTACCGGTGGCACCGGCCTGGATTTCTCTTTATCTCTTATCTGTAAGGCAGGATGTAGAGCAACACAGGCACTGGCCCAACAGCGAGCGGCTAAGCAGGATATCGGGAGCAGTGCTTGCCAACGAGCTTACTGTGGAAAAGATAAATAGATAATTAACTGTGTTATGCTAGTTGATGGGCGTTGTTCAGTGTGTAAACTGAGGTGTATGTGTATGAAGGATGTTTTCAGTCATTTGTTATCTGGGACTTCAAGTTGACAGTTTTTTGGCATCATGTCAGCTGAATGTCAGTGTAAAATATATGGTATTCATGTTACAGTGTTTAATTCAATACGAAGCAGTCAATGTGTAAACACTATGCTTGTTGCTGTATTTGTAGCACGGTGGCTGATATCATCTGCACAGGTGTTTATGATATTTGTGCCCAAAAAAAACAGTTGAAGTTTACCTCCAGTAACTCCATGTGGCAGAAAGTGCTCTCCAATAAACACTGAGATGGCAAAAAAGTGAGCAAAACACACATTGGATGCAGTATACCTGCAACGTGCTTAGTGTATATCAGAAAACTAGAAAAATTATTTTTCAATACAGTGGAGAAGGCTGACTTTCTGTTATTGCATTACTTTTTGTTGCGTACACAGAGAGAGCTGCTCCCAGTGATCTCGTAATGTATGACAATAAAATTAGGAATAGAATCAGGCTGCATGATGGGAGAAAAACTGGGAATTAGGGCCTTGATTGAGGATCAGTGAGGGCAGGCAAACAGAAACATCTTTCTGTATAATGCACCACAAACTGCAGCCTCCATAATAAAAATGTACACTACACTTGTGTATGCCCCTGCATTAGTTTGAGCCAGATGAACCTAATAAAGTGGCAACTGAGTGTGCATATACTGCTTATAAATCGGAAGTAGTTTATTGTCCATATTTATACTTTTACTCACTCTTTGAGTTATCATGTGCTTTTTGTGATGAGTTCCATTTTTGAAAGCACTTTTGAACACCATATGTGTTCATGACAAGCATTATGGACACTTGTCCAATTCAAAAAAAAAGCTGGGATGTGAGCGGGGAAAAAGAAACCCTTTGTCTGTGTCTCACTGAACTAGGTTACATGCCTTCTTTTGCCTTTTGGCATGTAAAAACCCACACTACATTATGCCATTATTAACACTAATAGCACAGTGAGACATCTATCTCTGAGGAATGAAAAGAATAAAGAATTAAAAGAAAAGAAAGCTGATACTGGCTCTGTGTGATGTATGCTGTTGGGATGTTTAGCTGTAGCCACCATGTGGGTGCGCCTAAACACCCCTCAAAAGGGCTGTCATTTCATTTATTGAAAACATGCCCTGCCAACATGCCCTGTCAGTTGACCTTTCTGGTGTTGGTGTGAACTTTGATCCATTCTACCCATGACTCATTACAGAGCCTGCTACAATTCATGACCTTTTACAAGATAAATGAGAGGTGCCAAATGTCTACCAACCTTTGGCAATGCTGTGTAAAGCCTGTGAGGTTCTACTAAAAAGAGCAGAACTCTGTAACCTATTTAACAAGGCTAATGCTGATTTGCTACTGTATTGCACCTTAGGGAATACAGTATGGACTTCTTGTACACCGTCTATTCTGCACTGCTGCAGTGACTCAGATTGAATCAGAGGTTATGTCACGGCACTGGTTTACAAGGGTCGCTTCAGGGCTTTGAGATTCAGACATCTGTGTAGTGAAGATTTTTTCCATCATGAGTTTGCGAAACATCTTTGGCAGTGAGCTGCAAACCCTTTTGGGAAATGCATGCATACTTCATTCAAGGTTCATTTGCCATTAACCAGGCCACTTCTCCTTTTTATGTACAGTACATATCTGCTACGTGACTTATAGCGAGCTCTATAATCTAATAGCTGACCTGCATTCACCCAAGGCTCCAGCTGTAGAGCTCTGCTGCTGAATCAGACTGCAGAAAGAAAACATGCTTTCCTTTTTAAGTTGAACCTGGCCAGCCAGCCAACAGTTTCCAACAGAGAATGTTTTCCAAGTTCATCTTCTTTTATTCTTCCAAGCAGGGTTAGTGTTGCAAATCCGAGTGTGTGTTCTCAAAGTCTAACATAATGATCCCAGATTTAAATGATCAAATCCATCCATGATCGCCCATTGCACAGTTCCTGATACAGGATTAAATTTTGTGCAGCCCTCAGGGCACAAATGTCTCTGTAAGCCCTTCTGAGTCCCACAAAAACAATATTGCTGATCCTCGAGACCTCACACACCCACACAATGCTCCATGAGCCACAGAGGGAGAGTGTTGGATGTAACCGCTGCATTTTGCTGTGGGATAGATTAGTGTACGCACAATTAAAATGGGTCAGGCACTGCCAGGAAGGTATTTTTATTGTTGGGAGTATCCCATTGGATTAGTCCTCTGTTATATTCTCCCTGATACATTCTTTTGCTGCAGAATAAAAGGCCAGACTGGGTAGGGAATAAAACTCTCCCTTTGATGGTGCAGCACTTTTTATGGCCTATTAACTTGGCTAATCATGGAGAAATAAAGGAACATTTGACAGGAAGGCATGGTAGCAGGAGGGTGATGAGTAAGGATATTTGGTGGTGTAAGAAATTCAACATTAAGAATAGACACAGTTTTACAAGTACTCTACACTGCACTGTGTCCATGCCTGTCTGTACACGCGCCTGCCACCATTTGTGTGTTAATCAGAGTATATAGGAGGGAGTCATTACAGCTAATACCTATAAAAGTCCTATTCAGGCCTCATCCTTACCCAGAGTGCCCTCATGTGATAAACCTGTGGCTTACCGTCACCTTGAAAACATAAAGCTCTCATTGCTCTGACAAGGGCTTTTAAAAAGAAGCTGAGGGTAGCAGAGGCCTGAATCATGTCGCTTCACAAATAATCTGTCGCTGGAGGGCTGCCGATGTCAGTGGCGCTCTGTCGGACGGTTGACGCGAGGGAGTGAGAAAGTGAAAGATGGGAAGGCGATTGGAGGTCTGCGGCTGCCCGTTCCTTAATTCCGCCATTTGAATGCAAAGCTGTCATTGATCTGATTGCCGATGTGCAGCTACATTGCCAAAGTGAGATTTGCCACCTTCTCCACTTGACAGGGAGTCTTGAATGGAACGGCATACACCACACACCTACCTCCTCACTTAGTTTTTGCTGTTTGCCTTGCAGTTTTTCATTTTTTTCTAGTGGTTGCTGAATCCTTAGTGTTTAAAACATGGGAATCTTTGTTAAAATGTATGAATGACTTTGTCATTTGTACATTCCTTTTGTACAAGCAGAATTCTCCTTTAAAGCACCTGAGAACTTGGTTTCAAATTGGATGGATTTCAATTTAAGGTTGAAGAGCAACTAAACATCAGTTTTTCCTGTCACTCAGTAATTAAAGTTTATCTCACCGTTTAATAAATAATTGTGACAAACCACTATTAAAATTAAAGATTAAAAAAAAATTAGAAATGAATAACCATTAACACGCAGCATTCTAATATTTTTCCTCTGTGTGGGTGTGGTTTGATCAGATGTGAGTAATAGTGGGTTCTCCTAGACAACGTGAGGAACATAATCATCACCTTCTGATTTTTTTTGTTGTTAAATTGCAAGACCAATTTCATACAATTCCTTTTGGAGGCCTTTTCCAGTTGAGGCTAGTTAAAGTCCATATCATATTAAGGAGTCCTATTGTGTAGTAGGATATGACTTGCTCTCTGCTCTGGGCCTGTTGTCTTTTTACACTTGGGGTAGGGCCTTCTATACTTCAGACTACATAAAGGTTATCCATCATGACATTCTGTTCAGAATAGCTGTCTTTCACTGTCGACGTCTGTCCAATAGACAGGAGCACTATATTGAGCTTAAAGCCTTTCTGACAGCAAGTGTCTTCTGCTCTCCTCTCAATCCTAACCTGCCCTCCGTAACACCTCACACTAAACCAAAGGGTGTGTGGGTTGTGGTGTGAGATAGGATACAGACCCTTATTGCAGTCCTGTTTAGAGTAGGATGCCCCCTCGCCCCCCAGGTTCAGAGCCAATATTCCTGGAACCCTAAAACTTCTCGCTCTCTCCACTTGTTCTACTCTAACTCCTAATCTGTACCGCCCATATACTAACTGCCCTGCAGAAATAATAATAGAAAAAGAAAATCTGAAAATAACACAGATCAGCAGTTCTATAGAAGCCTGTACACTGTTGCTTTTTTGCTTTATTTTTTTCCGTCTATCTAGCTATAATTTCTCATTCAGTCCAAATGAAACATCGGAGTATTGTAAACTTAAACCCCATCCCTGTTGGTATTTAATTGATTAAGAAATTGCAACACATCAGATTCTGTGTTGCAATTTTTCAAATTAAGAAATGCATGATTACAAGCTCTCGAGTTGAATACAAGGACTCTATCAAGAGGCCAACTACCCACAAGTACTTATTTTTTTACTGCTTACTAGAACCAAGGGGATGACAGTTATTGCCGTGCTTATATTTCAGAGCTCCTTGGTGATGTAATGAGTGTAGCCTTTTGCCGAAAGTGAAATCTGTGCAGTGCTGAGATTTGCCATGGAATGTACAGAGGCAGGCAAAGGCGTATTGGTCTGGAGGGCTGCTGACAGACAGATTGATGTAGTGCTCACTCCTTTGAGGGATGATGAATGACTTTCTATGTAGTTAAGAAAGTGGGAGAAACTTTGGCCCCGGAGAGTGGAATACGACTTCAGGTGGGAAAAAGCAGAAGAGTGGGACATTTCTGGTTTCCCTTACAGTATGGTGATCTTATGAAACCCTCAGCTTAACATAACAGTGGACAATCCTTTTATATACTTCAAGGCAAGGAATGGAAACTTCCCTTGTTTTGTGTTTTACTCATTCCCTGTGTTACAATTCCCAAAGAGTGGAATGAGTCCTATCTCATGTTGTTCTAAGTTACACTTGTTGGCTGAAATGCAACCTCTGGAACCAAGAGGGAGTGTTTGTCTCTATCATACAATACACCCACTTACTTGTGTAGGATTGATGAAAGACAAGTACAGATTGAAAGAAGCTCAGCATGTGTAGGTAGGTCTGCAGTCACAGGGCCTGAAGCAAAAGGTGCTCTTTTCTTTTTTGTCTTGTATAATCTGTCATTTATTTTCTTACTGTGTTTCTCTTAAGCTTAACTTATCTTAACTGGTTTGAATGGTAGCTTTATCCATCAGAAGCTCACAGCATGCCTTGTTTCTATTTGTTAGTGGTCAAACTCAACCACAGCTCTGCTAATACAACCCTCCAGCATTCTGTTTGGCTTTCTATGTAACTGCACATTTATCTCTCTGCTGCTTCCCTATAATACATTTTGTTGACCTTGTACCCAATCTCAATGGGTGGTTTTTGATTATCCATGCAGCACTTTTAAAATGCAAACATTACACAAAAGCAACTGGAGAGCAGATTATGATTCAGGGGACCTCGTAGACAGATGCTGTGGAACCCTGTGATGTTTGGCTGATTAACGGCACGGATTGGCGTGCTCATGCTGCTCACTATGTAGGTCAGGCGAATTAAATCGAGAGTTTTTCACTTAGACATAATGGTGCCTGCACACAACTTTGACAGCATGTTGTATGCCAACAGTAAAGTGCATGTCAAGAAGTCTTGACATGACTTGACTCTGAACTGACACGATTATGATTATGACGATGATGATGTTCCATACATGCTTAATGCTTTCAGACCTGGTTATTTAGAGTCACTTCTAAACTTGCTGGAACATACAAGTGTCTGATGAACAGGGCTTAAAATATTCCGGCACCGTGCCGGAAGTCCAGCATGCGGTCGTGAGGAAAAATAAATAAATAAATCTGGGAACTTGCATGCGGTTTTATATTTTGTGTCAATTTTACTTACCAACCAAATGAGAGTAACGCAAATCTAACGCAGAGCTTAAAATACTCGGGCCTGGTACCAAATTTCTGGGGTATGACTATTTTAGAAAAATAAATAAATTAAAAAGTTCACATGGGATTTGTTTTTGATGGACTAGCTTTAACCAATCGTCAAACTTCCACCTAACAATGAAACAAGTTCTAGCCAATCAGATGCAAAGTAGGGCGGATCCTTGCCAAAAAGCGAGAGTGCGGTGTGTGGTCTGCATGGCAACGTGTCTAAAAAATGTAGATACTGTTGGTACACAATCTGTTCTTCCTGCACGATCTGTCCTACGCATGCACATGCATAGATGAGAATCGTGATGGACGAGGATTTACAACACTACAAGATCGGTTCCTGTAGACATTTAAAAAAAAGTCTGTTCCACAGTAGTGTTCTGCCGTTAGCCTCCACCGGAAGGCTAACGTTAGTTTAGCTAACACCTAATTCAGTGGTTAGCCAACATAGCTGTTAGCTAAACTAGCGTCAGCTTCCAGGCTTCAAGGCTATCCGTTCTCTTACCTTATACATCGGTACACGATCTGTACTGCCTGCACAGATCCACATACGGCACGATCTGTAACAGTTGTAGCGGTCAACCGTTAGCCTTATGGATGCATTAAGAGAACGGCATTAGCTTCCCAGCTAACCCCCAGCTTTGATTCAGTCTAAAATAACATTACTCAAACTAAACTAAAAGCAGGCTACAGCTAAATTAAGACTTTACAGTAATAACAAAGACAAGTATTGAGTGATTGTATTTTAAATGAGCACAGTAAAGTAGAACTGATGTAACAGCTGTTATATATTATACATAATGCTGTTACGTTTTTTTCAATATGTACTGTGTGTGTTTGTGTGTGTGTGTGTGTGTGTGTGTGTGTGTGTGTGTGAATATATATATATATATATATATATATATATATATATATATATATATATATATATATATATATATATATATATATATATATACGTTAACTGACCGTCCATGTTTGTGATTAAAAACAATGTGTGTGCACGTTCTTAGCGGCATACAATTTGTCATTAACAATGGCCACTGTGTAAAATATATCTAAAGCCCAAACTGCCTTAACAAAGCTGTCTGTCTGGAATCAGCATGGCAGTTATTTAAACATAACAGCCTTGTCCCAGAGTCGTCTAGCTATTAAAAAAGATAAACAAAGCAAAGTTTTTAATAAATGTACACGAAGCAACTACTGTCAACATGGACAAAAACATGAATGTACTCATTTGCTTTTTTGGTAATAACCTGGCCAAAGTAACAACACAACATCTAGAAAGTTTTGTTTTCACAAAGATTCAATGTAGCGTTAAGATATTATTGTGAAATGACAATCTACATTGACTCTAAATTTTATATATGGTCGGAAGAAGTGAAAACGTATCCAAAACTTTTAACTTCTTAAAAATGATGACTGTAATTATTGTTTAGTGTAAAAAGGACTTTAACTGTTTTGCCAGGCAAAATAACGTTAATGGGTGCATATCAAAACATTACACTGTGGAAAAAAAACGTTTCAGGCTCAGGATTTGTTTTTCATTTTAAGCCCTGGATGAAATTTGTAAAGGCAGTCTGATCAATTTGTGCACATTGCCGATGGCAATAATGCCATTTTTAGTCTGAGAGGTTGTTGTGTTCTTCAGTCGTCGTTGCCTGAGGCCGGTCTGTGCGGCTAGTGTAGAACCAGCGCATTAGGCACAGTGTCATCAAGGAGATGGATGGACAGTGGCTGTTGGGTTGGCTCTCTGATAGCGCCGTAGTTTCACAGGCGGCTCTTTCAACAGGGGAGACACGCCAGCAGCGGGGAGAATGGATGGGGTTGGATGAAGGGGGAGAGTCTGGATTAATGAGGGGCGTCTGGTGACTGATGGGGCGACATCAGTAGACGGCTGTTTCAATTTCAGCCTCCCACTATACATCCTGTCAATGTTATTCATCAGGCAGACGTACAGAAACTGTTCTTGCTCCTCTTCTCAAATCAATTGTCATGTTTTTGGGTTGTTCTTTTGTTTTCTGTCAGTAGCCAAGGGATAAGTCTCTCTCCCCATGCGACCTCTAGAACTTTCAGCTTTAAACTCTTACTTTAATGACCACGAACAGTCTTCACTTGTAAAACTAGCTTTGGTTTTGTCTTTTCTGCTAAGCTATAAGCATGAGAACTACCAGTTTTTCATCATTGTCAGGATAAAGTGTGAGCTGACACAAATGCCTCCCACTCCAGCTAACCAGTCCCCTGATGTCAGGTCATAAATTGTGGCCTCCGTTCCCTTCGGGTCCAAGTCATTGCCCCCTCTCTCCTTCCTCATCCTATCCAACCTTCCCAGTGGGACCATTATAATCAGTAGGATGGTGCTGCCTCCACACTGAAGTAGAAGGGGGGACACCGTGAAGAGCAGAAGAAGGAGAGAGGGGAGGATGGCATTAGGAGAGAGGGAATGAGAGGATATGTGAGGAGAGGGGGAAGGGACACAAGGAGAACATTAACTATTCATGGGTCTACTCCCATGGCTAATGGGAATAACATCTGTTTTAATTATTGATAACTTAACCGGCTGTCTTTATAAGCATCTCCTCTGGGGACTGAACTGCCTGACAGATGTATTCCATTGTTGTTGTTGTTTTATGTATGATATGGAAGTACATATAAATTGGGCTTGAGGCATTCCACAGATAATATTTTGATTGGAAGTGATGGTCTCTAAATTAATATTTTCTTCCTTCCTAAATCATTTCCATGACTTCATCTAATTCCGCATTTTATGCAATGGATTATGGAGAGAGATGCAGTGAGATGAAATAAAGAAACAAAATCAGGTTTTCTACCATTGTGTGTCCTGCCTGGGGCTTGTATGGATGGGAAAATCTTTAAGGTAATCTAACTGTACTGGTTTTTGCAGGCAAAATATGACCATTGGCAGAGGTTACAAACTCGAAATAGCACACCGTCTAGATGGATAAATCTTTGGAAAACGAACCAGTGCACCTCCATATGAAGAATATCTATGTTAGATTTTCCTTAAAACAGAAAGTCTTTATCTTTCAAGGGAACAGATTTAATGTTAGTTGAAACTTGGCCGGCTTGTATTTCAGCGTTTCTCTTGCCAGTTATCTCTTGAGTCTTGCTGTACTCAGATTTGTTGCCAACTGGCCTTCAGTCAGCTCCATTGTGAGAAGGTATTGGTGTAGCAGATGGCACTGAAAAAGCCTGAGGTATCTTCAGAAAACAGAGGTCCTGGCTTCGTTGCCAGTCTGAGGAAGATTATTTTCACTCCAGATGAACTTGAGACTGTGTGGGTTCTTGTCTTGCATTGCGGTGTGAATGGTCTGTATGCTGTGTGTCAGGATGTGTACAAGTTCAAGTCCCTATATTTATAAATTGAGTTGCTCTAGATCAGTGATCTCTCTTTCTACATTCTTGTAATGGGCCCTCAGAGAGTTGCTTTGCAGAAGAAGACACAGACAGTTATCAGTACCTGCCTTCTGCTAGCCATCATTTGTCACCCCGACCAGACATTTATCACCTTCCATTGCTGAACTTTCATGATAAATGTCTGAATTAGGCAATCTAATAAAAGACACGAAAAGCATAATTTTTGTTTTAAATTAAACTTCATGTCCTGTACATTAGAATATCATGTTCAGATGTGCTGATGCATGTACACTCAGCTGAGTTTGCGCCTTCTTATTGGAAAAGATGTAGACGTCCTTAAGGATCAGCCTCTCCTCTCTGAATTACAGTCTGGTCTTTTCTAGACGAGCCCGCTGATTAATGGGCCCTATTAAACGCCGTCTGCTGGCCGTGGATTGCGGGAGGAGGCGGAGAAGACAAGATGTGGGGATGGGCAAGGGCTCATCTTGCCTCTGATGGATGGTCTCAGAAATGGTCCTTACCGCATGTGTCACACAGCATCTGGAGATTTATTGATGTGCTACAGGGGAGCCAGCACTGTTGCAGCAGGTTGCATCAAAAAGTGAGAGAGAGGGAAGTAGGAATAGGAAAGACAGCGTGTCGAAGTCGAGAAAGGTACCTCTGAATTCAGGTGCACCGGAAGTAAAAAGGATATTAGAAGAGACAGTCGGTAAACTCAGCCAGGCAGTGAACAAGTATTTTAATCAACCAAGTGACAAATACTAATAGGGTGATGAGTGGATCTAAATGAAGAGAAGCGGCCCGGTATCTTTTACTGAGGTGTTATCTTACTAACAGTGTATTATCGTCCTCATTAGAGCATGTCCCATGGTAAATTATTGATCAGCTATGCAGAGATAAGTATCTCACCTCATGCTGAGCCTTGAGGGTCAACACTTCTCCCTGCTGGGCAATGACACACACACACACACACACACACACACACACACACACACACACACACACACATCTAATCATTGTTTACTCTCACACCACCATGTGTCAGTCGCAGTGTTAATGTATATTTAACAGGCTCCCTGAATGTCCCTGACTACTGTTTAGTGTAATAGAATGCTAAACTTCAGGGACTATGTGGTTTATTAGCACACTAATGGCTGTCACTGTCAGAATTGTGTTAGAAGTGCTATAATGGAATAATGCTTCCCTCAATTTCTTTTTGGTTTCCTGACAAAGGAAAATGAGAGTTTCCCTGCTCACTCGCTGATATTGTTTAACTTCTTGGCATTATGTGCCCAATAAGGGTATATAAGCAGGCAATAGTATATGTGATCTGTGTTTGGACCCTTGTTTGTGTTTAGTGAATTATTACCGGCATTGCCTGATATCCTGTAATTGTCAGTGTCGAATTCTCCCATGGGCCAACACATTAAACATCCCAGTGTTATGAAATGGTGTCACATAAAAATGTATGTCTGAGGCCACAAAGCTGAACGCATGGGACTTTTGCACCATGACATTCTACCTCATCTTTCTAAGCAGATACCAAGTACCAATCAGATAACACAAGGCCATCGTTGCATCCTCCTGAATTTCCTTCATTCCTTCTGCCATTGGTCTTTTAAATACTGCTGATGGCAACAACCTGTAACATGCAAATCTTGTAATACTGGGGAACCATAATGCTTTGATTTATGTAAGTATTTACTTCTTAAGTTGGATTTATTGGTGGATATATTTATTTTTATTAAGCCTTTTTTGTTGCCACCTGTATGTGCTCACTGCTCTTGCCCGGGTTACCCATTTGTTGACCTGCTGCTATTGACTGTATTTAGTTGATTGGTTAATTGCTATAGTGTTTTTATTTATTTTCTTGTCTGCTTTTATGACTGATTGACTGCAATATTGATTTGCTTTTTTTGATTAACAATGTTGTCTGAATTTAACAAACCTCTGGCATTATTGATGCACCTGCTTTAGATTTTCCAGGATGTTTCTGAAATGTGTTTCCACATTGCTATGGAAATATCACTAACACCTAGTCTCAGACCGGCGTGTGTGGATGGGTACATACACAATCATACTGTAGAAGCGTGACCAGGTCAGGGTCTCTCGGCACATTAGCTCTCTCCCCTCAGTGGGACAGACAGGTAACAAGATATGGAACGTGATGAATCCAACTATTCCCGAGGTCATTTACTCTGGCTTTTTTCCCTGCCTTTGTTCCCTGTGCATAAACTGGATTATCATCACTCTACATTTGTGTCTGGTTTTATGGCATCTTGATTGAACTCAAGAGTAGACTCAAGGTTAGAAGCACTATTCAACAAATCCTTGTCCTTTATAGTATAACATAGTCAAAGCCTTTTTTTTTTATTAGTGCTTGATAAATGCATGCTGTTGATCCAGTGGATGAAAAGGATGGGTGCTCATCCTCAGCTTGATTATGCCTTGTTCTATTCAGAGGAGCATTTTTGTTTGTATTGTAATAAAGTAGCTTCTCAATAAACTGCTACATACAATGTGGCGATATAAAGTGCTGGTCTATGTCCTCGAGAGGAAACAAAGGGAACACTTGCTTGGTAAGTTGTGATATAATTGAGTGTGCAGTCATTGATTTTCTTGTCTCTCCTCTCTTGCAGGTAAGTGGATGTGTTTTGCCGCAAGGGTTCCGAGGGGCTGTGGGGTGGTAAGTGCGGAATCATTTAAAACACCGAGCCATTTTTCAACACAGGACATGCTCCCACTACTCTTTATACCCAGACATGCTGAAGGGACTTCTGCTCCGCTAGACACCATATATTGTTTTTGCTTTTTCTTTCCACTGGAAAACTTTAGTGGCCTCTTGGAGCATAACATAAAGAATGGATCTCTGTAAAGAGGAAAAGGTGACACGTTTAGAAGGGAATCTATAGTCTTAACTGTATTTAAAGTCAAATTCAATCAGTTCAATCAAATATAAGCAGCATATTAATTCTTCTGCTTGTCAGTAGCATCTATCAATGTTTGTATCCTTGTCTTTTTAAAATTACTCCGCACTAAATAAAAGTAGTGCATGGAGTTACTCCCAGTGGTTCAATTTTTCTTAACTTGCGGTCCATAGAAAAACACCTGCATCCCTGTAATGACTCCCCATGGCACATTGACAAAGCTTCTTCTTTTACAGAACAACAACATGACTTGCATACATTTACAACTGTTGTTCTATATTCAATAAAATGTCTTCACTTCACCCCTTCAGAATACTTAAAATACTGCAATTATTCTCCCTCTAGCTCTACCGCGCTCTCTCGCTCTCTCTCGGGATTAACCTCTGCCCACTGAGAAACACTCTTAAAGGCCTAAACCGGAAAGCTGAACAAAGCTAATGACTGTTCAGCCAGCGTCTCTTGCTCTGTGAGTGACACAGAGATAAAGCACACCACAAAGTGAAAGTGAAATAATTGTTTAACAGACAACCTGACAAGCAAGACAAAGGCAGGAGTGGGCCAAATAAGACCTCTTCGCTTTGATTATGCAAAGCAGATTTCCTTCCATCCATCACACAGTGCATTGTGGGTAGTCTTGTCTGTAGATCACTTTGATTGGCCAGAGACGTACGCTTTTGTCGGATTGGAGTTGTCCATTCGGCCACAGGCATATTGGTATTTGTGCCAGCAAAGTTCATTGGAGGGTGTTTGTAAAGTGTGTAGCTGACAGCTGCTACTGTACAGCTCCATTTACTTTATTCACAACAACAGTTAATTGGACTCAATCCATATGTCCTAATATAGACTTTACGACCCATTGCCTGGATACTGTGCACCACTGTGAAAGAAGAAGCTTTATGAGCTGTGGTATGCTAGTATGTGTAGGCATCATAAGTAGGTGACCACTGTTATCTGTGCTGTGCAGCTTTAGTGCAGGGCTTAAAGTATTCAGGCACAGTGCTGGATCTTCATTGTGAGCGTGAGGGAAAAACTAAATGTGCATGTATTTTAATATTTTTTAAACAATTGATTTCACTTACCAATCATGTGAGAGGAACGCATAGAGCCGCTGCCCGTGTACTCAAACTTACCACGACGTTGCCGGGAGCAACTGTTACAGCTGACACACCGTTGTCTATGACTGACCGTGTCTACGACCTACAAATACGTTTTTGCACATTTATGAAAACTAGCAGAAGACTAAAATACGTTAACTAGCCTGGCGGTTTCAAATCAACATGCAAGTTACGTGAACACTCATGGCATCGTACTAATGCATGTTAATGAAGCAACAACCTTGAATATGGATAAAACACTCAATGTGCTTGTTACCTTTTTTTTAAATGAAAGCAACAGATTAATAACACTGATAGCATTTATCCTCGATAATTATTTAACATTTATTTATTTTACATTATTACTTAAAAATGGTGCCATTGAAGATAAGTCTGTCTGTGCAGTTTCTCTATTCCCCTGGGGATGTAAATAAATAATGAAAAATTATTGTTTTATGATTTTAACCCTTGTTGGTGTAGATTAAATACCATAGAGGAGATTAACGTTAAATGCAATGGCTGATTTGTGTCTATGATCATAAATCAAGCAGAGACTGAGCAGATATTTGGTCTTTGGGTGAACATAGATAAATAGTTGGAACAAAAATCCAAGAACAATGTCAACGTCAGCCAAAAACTAGTGGTTTCATTTTGTAGAAATCCATTACTGTCATCTCCCAAGAGTTTACAGCGGAAGATCTACAAAAGGCCAACGACACTGCAGGTAAAAGCAGACGAGGAGAGAGGGTGGCGGAAAAAACACACATGTCCCGCTATATTTGAAAAGGTCGCACTGTAGACACTTCTCCACATGTGCGTGGCCCTGCATCTGTTAGGCTCAGCTTGCCGCCTCACCACTCACGTCCTTCCAACACACGGCCATAACATGACAACGGACAGCAAGAAAGCTATGGAATTGGTTTATAGATAGAAAGGAGATTTCTGGGACTTTATTTAAGCCTCTTTACTTAGGTTCAAACACTCAAATCTTGTGGCCTAGCATGCGTCTAGGATGGTTTCTCCACATGGGATGAGCGCTATTCCGTGTGTATGCATTAATTCTGGTCTTCATCCAAGTCACATGCATGCAAGGAGGGAGAAAAGGCCAGACCAGAGGGATGCACTACCTCCTGAAAAAGAATTCGGAGAGACACACAGGGTTTCCAGTGGTCAAGTTGCTACCAGAACATTCAAAATGTAATTTTTTGTGAAACTACATTTTCTCTGGCAGAAGCATCAGTTATCAATTATCCAATTAGTTTTCATGTCTTGTGGAAAAAACAAAGCAATCAGCTTGATGTTGTTTTGAACTTTAGCATATCAAATATTTTCTGATGAAGGTCAGGATAACTACTATAGGGATGTAATGTGGTTTTCCAAATGGATAAGTCAGTAATTTACATTAGCATTTCCGATTTGAGCACGGGGGGAGTAACGTTTCATTTTAGTTTTTGACCTTTTTTTAATTGATTTCTTCCCTGTGGTTGTGCAGGTGTCGTAAATATCAGGATGTTCAGGGAAACGATTAACCTTCATGCAAAATAATTTACATATTTTAATCTTCGTCATCGATTTTAAACGTGCCTCATTATCAGGGGCTGAAAATGGCTTCTTTATGATCTGATTTTTATTCCTCAAACGGAAATACCATTATTTGTTTGCTTAGTTATCCTTATGGTAAGCATATTTCAGTGTTTAATTAAATCGTTTTTGATGTCAAAATATCTCATAAATAAATCAACAAGTGGCACAGATCAGCCAAAGATAAACTTAGATCTGGGACAGTTAATAATCAGTTTGTGCTCTCCAAAGCCTCAGCCAGAAATATCACACACAGAAGTGTCTCTGTGTTTCCTTCTCACAGCATTTGCCCCAAATCCAGATTTTAAATCACTTGTCTGTGATCCCATCTCGGTAATTTTGTTTTCTGTAAACACACACACATACACACACTTTTACACATGATACGGGCATGGTGGGTGGATTGGGAGTTAGTTAGCTCAGTGTGCAGAACACAAACACACTACTGAGAGGCCTTGTGTCCCAAATTAGACCTTGCAGATTCACTGACATTCCAACTGAAAACAGCTCTCCCTCGGACACCGTTTGCATGTATGCAATGTCTCAAATGTCTTCCCAAGGTCTTTGCTGTGCTTATCTTAACCCTGTTAGAGATTATGTGCTTCTATAATCTGTTTGTTTACAAATGTTTCAAAATAGGACTGTCTTTTTTTCTTTATCCTCATGCGATCCAATGGCTTTTCAACTCTGGAAGCTGTTGCAGTACATGTAAACTAGTGCGTTGTGTGCAAAAGCCGTCATAAAGGGAAATCAGGATTCAAAGAGGAGAGGTAGCCCTGTGTTTGACGATACATTCCTGGAATCCCAAAAGCGTGCCAGTGAGGAATGTGTCAGAATGTGTGTATCCTGTTCAGATTGCCTGTAGCTGACACGACAGTCCACTAAGCCTCTTAAGCCGCCCCTCCACCACAACTGGGTTGTGTTGACATAGTCTCTGACAGGACGCTGCACTGCACCACCGTTGACAAGCAACGCGATGACACAGTTTGCAACCAAGAGCAACAAAGTTGTATTTTATTCTTGCTGGGTGTCAGTATAGTCTTTTATCCAATCACTGTTGAGCTTTACATGTTTGAAAGAAAGTGCAAAAAGCACGGAGGTGGACTTGAGGAGAATATTGCTAAGATGACCCTAAAGCTTCATGTGTCCTCCAGCTGTAGTACATCTTTCAGCTCCTTTTAGGTTCTTCCATATTCAATAGACAATTGGAAGAATATAAGGTTGGAGATGCCTGTGTTTGTTTACCTCTGTGAGAGACACATTAAAGTGTTACCTTGATATCTGTGGGAAGACGGACGATAAAAGAAGCAAGGGTTTGGGAAAAACAAACTTTCATGAGAAATATATATATATATATATATATATATATATATATATATATATATATATATATATATATATATATATATATATATATATAAAAGCATGTACATGTGGAAAGGATGAAGGGTTATGTTTGTATTCTTTCATATTGAGAGATGACAGAGTCAGCTTGTTAGATGTACCTTAAGGAAGGCTTGGTGAGGGATTGGGAGGCAGTAAGGTGTAGAAGATTGTCTGTCTTGATGTATTCAGAGTCCAAACCTGATAAGCCCTTAACTTAGAGCTTTATTGTAATGTTTTATAAAAAACATTAAAGAATTATACCCCAGTTTTTATTTTGTCTTGAACATCACATGTAATAATAAAAAACAAAAAGCGTTCAAAATATATTCAAAAGGTATTTTTCTGCTCCTACTTGTTCAATCATTTCCCACAATAAACAGTATTCATTATGAATTCAGCTCATATTTTAGCAGACTAACAATTATAAGTTTTGCACCCTTTTTGTCACACAAACAGAATATTTCCTGTTCAGATCACAGTGCACATCAGCCAAAACAATGGCTGCTTTTATGCTGCTGGAAGTTGTAGTTGAAACAATGCAGCACCTTTAGTGTTCCATCACACTCCTCCACACAGATGGATATACTTTTATAATGATACCAATGATAGAATGAAGAATAAAGATTGAAGTTTTTGCTGTAATTGTGCCATTATTCCATCTGCAGTTATTTCTCATTGTGGCACTCATTCAGAGAACCTCATTAGTGATTCAAGGTGTGCAGTTTTCCAGATAAATCGACAGTCTGCTCTGCATTCTCTCTAGCTTTCACATAATTGCGAAGGCGAAGGTGTGTCTGTGTGCGTCTATCTGCATGTGTTGCACGGGCCCACATCCACTGGCCATGTCGGGACCAAAAAACATTCACTTTAGTCACAGATGGCTTGGATTTACCCTGGTGCACACAACTGTCTTTGAACTGCAGCGTTGCTTTAAACTGGGAATTTCAGTTAAACCTCACGCAGGGAGACAAAAAAAAAAAGCAGAAAACCCCAACACAGCTGTTGACTGGATGAACGTTCAGAGATTGTCCCATCATGGTTCGGCATCTTTGTCAAATCTTTGCCATGGTGGAGAGGTTGGCTTGGTATTGTCATTTCTCATCAGATCTGTGGTGTATCCAATAATTTGGCTTAGTTTGTTAACTACCGACTTTACTCTGTTTAGTAAACTTGTTGAATGTAACTGTGCCCCGCCGTCCCTCATACTTCTCTCTATTGTTTTTATTAGCACAGACCACCATTGCTGTGAGCCACCATTCAGGCACAAGCAACCATGTAATATGGTTTGGTTACTTGTCATGCATCACTAAAAATAAATTGAGATCATCCTCAGTGGAAGGACATCTCAGGAAGAACATTTGATGTGACGTAAATGAAATCAGCATAACAGCAACATTAGCATTTGCATATCTGTACCTGTCCAAACTGACAAAATTGTCAAGATCAATGAGGTGCAGTGTTGTCGGAATGTAAATATTAAATCAGGGAGAACCTCAAGCCCTTCTTTAGATAAAGATGATGGCAGAGAAAGAGGTATTTGTGCCGTGATGAAAATCTTTCTTATGGTAATTAGATGACGCGGTGGATGACAGCTATTGGCTCAGGCAGTGAAGAGTGCTCTTCAAGAGCCAATAGCTTTTGTTATCAATGGCTGGCAGCTGGAAAACCCATAAAGAAATAGAAGCCTTCAAGAGGCACTGGGCCCTGAAACTGATTTTATGTGGGACTCATTTTGCCAGCCAGAGTGGAAGAAGAGAGAGAGATGTGGTTGTCTGTGAAATGGCCTCAAGAGCACCACTAAATTTCCTGAGGAGAAATGGGAGTCATTACAAGTAGCTCATTTAGAGTGGGATCATCAGTTTTTGAATCTTATTTTTGGCTTGATCCTGGGTTTCTCAGCATTTAACGCTGCATATAATATGTTACATTGAAAGACTGGACAAAGTAATGAGGTTTTGCGATATTTAGGGCCTCTTTCCATTGAAGGTTAACTGGTAAATCTCAGAGGGGATTTGGTGGGTTTATCACTGTGTATATTCATTTGTCAAGTGCAAGTAAGCACTGTGTCACTCCGCTGCTGTTTGTATTTATTTAATTATCTCTGTCTGCTAAATGCATTAACTATCACCTTTGCACAGCTGCTACACTCAAACCCTTTAGAGCTTGTACTCTCTTTCCCCCATGACTTGAGAGACCGTTTCACGTTTCCATTTGAGTCTGTTTAATAAAGTGCATTTGTTTGTATGTGTATGTGTTGTTTGTTGGCAAAATCTACCCAATTTGCCGTGCCAGAATCCTGGCTGCAAACAAAATACTATGTGTTTCTCATATCTATACACTGCAATCAGTTTTCTGATTGAAACTGAAGAGCACCACCACTATATATTATACATGTAGCATTTACGGTAGCCCCTTTTTATTGTTTTCTGCCTTTCTAATTTTGTCTCTTTTGTCCTCTACATCAGAGACCGGGTGTTTCAATCCTGATTCAGCGGGCAACCAGCATTGCTAATAATTCATTGCAATCCCAGATCTCAAATCCTATCAATAGGAGAGACAGAGGCAGCAGGCTGCCATCCAGCCCAGTCCTGATGCTGCTATTAAGAGTCTGCTATTAAGAGTCCCCTTCGCTAGCACCAGTGCCACATACACCCCTCTGTGGTCTCCTCCTCCCATATACCACTGACGGATGACTAATAATGCCATGGTCCAGCGCCACAAATTTAAGTTTGTTTATTTCTTGAGAAGGCTTCATGGTTTGGACCATGGTTTATAATCAATTACAAAAGTTTTCTTTTTTTCACAGCAGTTTCTTTTATTTTAATTATTTATTTAGTCAGCATTTTTTAATTGTCAGATTATGAAAACATCCAAAACACTCGCCAGTGCTGCCAACAGTGTGGTGGCAGCTGCCATTTCCATTGTAATCTATAACATATGTTCCCATCTCTGAGCCCACCACAGTTCAGTCATTTCCAGAGGAAGCTTTGCTTTACTGAAAGCCGCTGGCAAACAGATGGAGTGCCAACTGGAAGTGCTTCCTAGTGAGAGTGCAAAAAAGAATCGATAGCACAATAAAGACTTACCACATATAACTAAAGTAGCTGGTATGTCGGAGCTTCCTTGTCAGGCGTTTCTTCCATCCTCTGTTAGATAACCCATGTGTGGTTCAGTTAAAACGGCGGAAAGGATATCTATGCAAAAAAGGGCACAGCAATCCGTTTTTACATCCCTAGAGCAGTCGTGGAAAGGTGGAGGGTTTTTATGCTCAGGGTGGAGAATGAAATAGTATGCAGGGTAACCTCGCATGCGAGGCTGTGACCTTATAATGGTTCGGGTGTCTCGACCCATTGCATTAGAGATGCAGTGGCCTCTTTGTACACCTTTTTAGAAATGGAATTGAAGCGACACAAAGTGCTGCTTAAAGAGTCTGCTGCTTAAACAAGCCTTGGGGAGTTGAGGCACTGGATGGTTTTATTATCAAATGTAGAGATTATTTTTCCTCTTAAGCTGCCTTTCTTGATCAATCTTGGCTGGAGTTTTATATATTGCTGCTTGGATCTTTTTTCGGCTGTTGCTAAATCCTGAACTGAAGGGTGGATAAACAGACAATGTATAGCAGTGCTGTAACTCCCGGAAGGATCACAGTCCATCTTCTCTTTCAGTAACATAGATTAAATTTAGCTTTTTAATTCAGCTTTTGATTCACTTACCTAAACACGTAGATTTGATTTGCTCATACGGACTACCTTATCCTCTGTTTTATTTCCTATTTTTGAAAAACAACTACTATTTACACAAAGGCTATGCAGGAATTTTTTCTAACAACTAAATGAATACTATACATCTCATTACAATGGGGATTTAGTCCAAATTTAGTAAAGGGACTTAGATTAAAGCTGAGTGCCTAATCCCTCTCCAGCCCATAGCTGAGCCCTATTGATGAATCATTCTCTCTTGAGAGGTAGAGGGGATCAATAGGCAAACAGGATCATTGATCCTGGCTGCTTTGAAGTCATGTCTCTCCCAGCCAGAGATCGCCATCTCTCAGATCCCCGCTGTCACACAAACCCCTCTGTCCCCCGCTGCGTCGTCTGCTTAATGGCTGTCATAGAACAGCGACCCTGTGGACAGAATATGCGGCTGTTTATAAGGACAGTTAGCAGCCAACTTTACTGACTGTGTTATCCATTTTATAATTCATTTTATGCTTATATCAATTTGAACATCGTAATGGGAGATGCACAGTGATATTTCTTTCAAAAAGGAAGCGGTGAAGTCATGTATAGCACAGTGGTGTTTATTGATTGTCCAGTATTGTGTACATAATAACTTAAAGGATTTAGGAATAAGATGAGGCTCAATGATGAGCTATGAAGTCCTAATATCCAGTGTTTTCACCGCACGGACATGTCCCAGATCTTCAGCACAGGGCTCCGGGGAAGGTTTCACCAGTGACATCATCATAGTGGTCCAGACAGACATGGGCACCCCTCCGACGAGCAGGTCACCGTATTATTATGTGGTTTTCTTCAGGACTTCTCTGTCTCTCTTAAAAACCATTTGTAATAGAAGAGAGATTCAATATACCCGAGTTGTGGAAATCCAACTTTTCCAGCCCGGCATACAGATAGTGATCGTCGGCTTAAGGAAATGCAACAAAGCAAACCAAGACAGTTTTTTCTGTTTTCCTGAAACCAGTTTTAGTTTTCTCAGTAACAAGTTTTCTTTCCTTTTTTTCTTTTTCTGGAAAAACCAATTCCTCCTGCTGCCACAATGTGCTGACAGAAGCAGTTATCACAGTTCCCAGTAATGTGAGCATTTCCACTGTTGAGCACAATGAGAGGCTTTGGGAAGTCTTGTCAAATCCATTTATTTTACAACAATGGCTTATAATGAAGAAGACAAAATGGGATTTTCATTCCCTGGTTTAGTAGTAGAATTCATTATTTCTTTGTCTCTTCTTTATTTTGGCCAATTTCATTTATTTATTTATTTCTATTTTTTTACAGACGTAGTAAATGTCAATCAAGGTTATATTGGCATTTCATATTTTCATTATTTGAGAAAGCAGTGTAAACATCACTAGCATAAAAGCAAGGCATCTTTTTTGTTGAGTGGATCTATTTTGAGTTGAGGCTTTATATTTGATTTGATTAGATGGAGACATCTATTTAGAAATATGTTTGTGTGGCCCCTTTCAGTCGAATGCAGTTCCGACATCATAAAAATAAACGTACTCCCAAGTTCAGCATTACAGTACTTGTGTATTCTCGGAGTATCTGACGGAGAAAGAAGTCGAACAAGCCTGAGCTCAGCACGAAGGTTTGAGGGTAGTGTTTTTGTGTGTGAGTATAGAACTAGGCAAAGTAGTGATCTGCACCACACCTGCTCACTTTAAAAAGGGAATGTGAATTAGGCTG
This sequence comes from Etheostoma cragini, assembly GCF_013103735.1. Taxonomy (NCBI): domain Eukaryota; kingdom Metazoa; phylum Chordata; class Actinopteri; order Perciformes; family Percidae; genus Etheostoma; species Etheostoma cragini. The sequence goes on from NC_048424.1 coordinate 9,865,289, forward strand.
AAATGAAGGACCAGCAGGAGCTTTAGCCAACGCAGACTACCTAGTGCCTATTAAAAGACATATCTGTAAGCTTCCCTAAGTGACATTTTACATGTAGATGTATTCTGCTCTGCACAGCCCCACATAGTATATTGATTGACCCAAAAGATCAGTAAAGGCCACAGTAAGGGAATGTCATTGAGGTCACGGAAAAGTATTTGTGTTTTTTTTTTTTCTTGAGGGATTGAATTTAAGCACATAGAAGCCATTTGGGACGTAAATTCGTGTATACTAAATAATAAAAGGTTTCATTCATTTATACTGTTGGTGTATTGAAAGACCAATACAGTAAAGACAATGGCCTCCCTGAATTATCTAGACGTGCAGAAAGACACTCTGTGACCGCTGCATTAGCTGTGGTTTTTTTCTCACTGGCTTACTCCTTAAGAGAATAATCTGACATAGTCGATCAAAGGCGTACAAAATCTGAGGCTCTGTACAGAACCAAACAAAGCAGAGTGACTCTATGAACCACTACACCTCCGCTAATCAAATTATCACATGCTGCAGTTGTGCTATCAGCCCTCGGTATACACCAAGAGTTTGCTAGCATTTATTTCCACCTTGCTTGTAATGGAGGTGCTTGTCTGTACACACACAGGCATCTTTGTCTACAACCTTTCACAGCCTTGGCCTTTTTCATGCCCCTGCCATTCTGCTCGGAGCAGCCAACACCAGCAAACCCAGCCTGGAGGGAGTTGTTTATTTGAACGAGGCGGGTCGATGGCACAGATTTCCCAGCGAGGCTGTAATTACACCGAAATCTAAAATGGCAGCACTTGGAAATGGATGAACTGGTCAATAAGTCACACTGCAGCCTTCCAGTGTGAACCCCGTGTTCGCACATCTGGTAATTTTCACCCTTCTGTGCAATTAACACTCACAGAGAGTAGACGGCAACAATTGATTGTTGTGTTGTTAACCCAAATAGAAAGTTACGTTTGAAATCAATGCAAGGGTTCGTGTGTGTTGTGGCAATTGCTCATATTTCTCTGGCTGTTTATTTAAATGGGGAGTTAATTAAGGATTAAGCTTTGTGTAGTTTTGTCCTTTGAGTTGTGTCATATCAGAGAGATGGGAGAGGGCAGTGACATCAACATGCTCTAATAGGGGTGTCCTAACTTCCTACAATTAGAGTAGTAAACCCAACAGTAATATCATATAGCTGTGTTTGACTAGAAATGTTTTATATTGTTAGGAAACGCAAAAAAACAAGATACTGTTAGTAACCTTTTCTGACCAAGAACCTTAAAGCTGTACGTTTTCTAGCACATTCAGAGCTCAAATGATGTATCTATTGTAGCATGTGAGAATTTCTCTGCATGTTTTTGTTGTTATGCAGTGGAAATGTCATTGACTGGCCATAAAATATGAATGTTGTGCTGCAACTATGATTTTAATTATTTTTTTAATTGTTATATTTCTTAACAGGCATTTTAAACACAGGTAAATCACAGGTTGTTCACATTTGAACAACCTATGATTCATTTGTTTGTTTAATTAACTAATTGATTAATTGACTAATCAATACAGCACTACATTAAAACACATTACTTCTCCTCTCATGGTAAGTTGTGGGATGCATGTACACAGACACATTCTTAGAAGTGTGCTTGCATGTACTTGATTGGCTCATGATTGGCCTCACATGGCTTCTCTGAGCACCAATTACTGCCTCTCTGCATGACACTGCGTCTGTGAGCGTAACAGTGGAGGGCCGGTAAAAAAATAACAGGGCTCTGACATCACCAGCGAGGAACGGCCGTGTGTTCTCATCATCTTCACTCCTCCTCTCTTCCTCATCACTAAAGACAACTGGGACACAATCTGCCTCCCAGGTGTAAAAACCTTACTTGGCCCAGCCTTTCGTTCTCTTTGTCTTTCTCTCTAGATGGCTCTCTCTAATCTCTTTTGCTTTCTCGCGGCCTGCCATGCATTGTTCTAATTAACAATGAAATCTTATGGAAGCACAGCAGGAGATGGAAGCCTTAATGCCAAAGGGGCTATGGAAATCTAGGATGCAACTTAACCCTTAACTTTATCTAAAAATAAATCCTCCTGAATCATTTCATATGCCATTTTACAATCCTACAACTCTGTATAAGCGTATTGAGGATATTTTCTCTTTAAATTCAGTCAGATGTTCCTTTTTTGTAAAGGGAACACAGACGTGCCCTCCACCTCTTTCAGACTTGAAATCCAGATTTCATTGTACAGTAATTCCCATGGGTATGTGAATGCATGCGTTATGATTTTAATGAGTTTAGCAGTCATCCGTGGCATATACAGAGCCTCTTTGGTTTGAACCTGCTTATTATTCATGACTTCTTGGTAATTGTGATTATGCTTTGTTTCTGTAACAATTTGATACCACTATCATCTCCCTGTATGGCACAATTCATTCAAACCTATGACGTGGATTTGTGAAACGGAACCTTTGAGTTGCAATTGTTAAATAGAAAATGTTCTGTGTCTCGGACTTAGAGCCTTGAGTAAATCTGGATCTTTACCAAAGCTATCAATCAACTGGCTTTTTCTTTTTTAGATATCATGGTGCTCTTCTCCAGGCTTTCACCCGGGTCGACCTTGTCCTTGTACCTCAGCTACTTAACCGCCACCGGCACATTGTTACAGGAGCACAAAAATGTCTGTTGAAACGGCTGGAGGGCAAAGCGAGAGAGCATCGTAAAATGAAAAGAGTTATTTATTTGCTTGTTTATTTATTTTTCTCTGTCACTGCCATGTCGTCTAAAAGAGTGGTACACGGCATTGGCGGCCTCGGGGAAGGGGACGGAGATTTGTGAGCGAGGATGCTTAAGTGAATACTGTGGAGTGCAGGCTACCTCGTGTCTGATCTCTTTGGCACAGAATACAGTATTTCTGAAGAAGCAAGACATTTAGGAAAATGTGTTGTCATTTGTGTGATGCATTAAGAGTGTAAATGATGTAGAGCACAGAGAATGATGCAGGCATTGCAATGAGCATAGTAGCAAAACAGAATACATAATAAAGGTGCAGTGTAAGAAAATAAGATGTACTTTTTAAACATAGCTTTTCTTTGTCAACTGTCCAGTCCACTTCATCTACATATGTAAGGAAGGAAGGCTCTGGCTAGGAGGAAGGAGCAGCAGATGGTACTGTCACCTGGAGTGCGTGTGTAATGATAGACGGCCACCTGTGCTCGGTTCAGCTCCCAAAACAAGTTTGGGCTCTGTGTTATGTGTTGGAACTGCGAGGGGAATTGTCTTAAGCTGCTCCAGTGTGCTCTTTCTTGTTGCTAAGGAGATTACTGAGCCATATTCAGTCGAGTCGTTGATCAAACGTGTCCGTGTGTGTAGAAATACAAATACTTAAAAATGACTTTAATCTGAGCACAGAGGGATAACCCCATAAAGTGATGTGTGGAGCATTGTCATGTTTGCAGACAAACTCGTCTACAGTATGGAAACTTTCATATCAGTATTTCATTAATTAAACTGTTTTGTCACCACAGCAAGTTACAAGTTGATGCCTATCTTTTCCATTTTTTGTGGGAGCATCACCATCAAACCAGAGGACGTTTATTTTTGCATTTTGCAGTGTTCAAGTAAGCCACTGTAACTGCAACTGTGCTAGAAAACATACAGTAGTAAGTAACTTAAGTCCTGGCAGAACAACATCTTCTTCAACATCCTGAAAAACCTGAAAACCTGCCCAGACATCTTTAGAGATGTCAGAGCAGCCATAGCACCCAAACATTTCATTACTCATGCTTGTTTGAGTTTGTTTGATTCAAAAAGGGTGGCAGAGGGGACTTGACTAATTATAGGGTAATAGATTCTTTCATTAATTTAATATGAGAGGTCTTCGCCTTCTGACATTTGCTCTGCTACGCTGAAACACCACATTTAATACAATTTTGGCATCTTTGGAAGGCTATTAGCTTCATTAAAAGTCCCTGAAATGTTAGTTGTTTTCCCCTGTAGCCAAAGTATGGGTTATCCAGCAGCAGAAGAACGGCATCATAATTGAAAGTGACTGATGAGGATATGTACTATGTTTCTCTTCTCCAGGACAAGGCGTAAAGTATTTAGGATGTGTCCTGTGATTCTCTGTTTTGAAAACTCAAATAATTGCTCTCATCATACGGTGTTGATCGGAACATCTGTGACAGTGTGTGAGGTAAATATCCAAATATCCATCTGCCTAAAAAATTAAGTCTGTACATTCCTCAAAAACATCAGTGCTCTATCAAAAGAAACTGCAGACCATGTGTCCTGCCTTGCTCCCTTTCCAGCCTGCCTTTATTATCTCTCGCTGGTAAAGAGAGGGGCTCCTCAGAGAGCTGTCATCCATTGCCATCCATTATCTCTCCAGCTAGCTGTGGATGGCTGAGCACCGTCAGCCTGTGGAGCACCGTGGGACTCGGGGTTAGCAGGGCTCCGAGTCAAGACGGCTCTCTCGCACCACTGTAAGCCTCCCAGCGGACGGCACCACGCTGGTGAAAAGACAGCGTCTAGCCCCCCTTCTAAGAGCAGTTAACACACTGTGGAGTCTGTCAGCCCTTGCTCATTAAACAGCAGGCATTTTTCTTAAAATTATTATTGCATTTCAAGTTCATTTCAGTTCACCTGAATGAAAGCTATGATTTCATCCACAGTCAGATTCATTGTACTCCACCACTGTGTGGCTGAATTATTTAGCTAACATGTTCTGAGCTGTGTTTATCTTTCTCAGACAGCACTCTATGCACAGATTAGTTGAAATCTAAGTTGTTGCAAAATGTTGCATGTTACTTGCACTTAAGTGGATTTGAAGACTGTACGCTGCGGAGAACAAGAAACAGCCATACAGTAGCATGTTTGCCTGCTTAGCTTCATTGAGTTTTAATTATCCCGAGGCAATGCCAAAGCACAGCAATCCATTGTTTTACAGACATCTATCATTTCAATATTAAATAAATCGTTTGTATCTCTACGGTTATTATGCCTAATTGTAATTACTACACAGCCAAAATAATTTTCCATGGAAAACCCCTTCAGGATTTTAATAAAGTGAGCGGTACTCCTGGGAGTGGAAGACTAGATGCAGCAAGGAATGCATGATTAATCCCTAAAAAATGCCTTTGGAATGCACCTCCCTGGTCTCAATCCAGTGACAAAAAAACAACAACAGTTCACTTGTCCCAGCAGTATATGATACATATGGTTAATCATTTAACGGCTGGGATACTGCATGTCCTACTCTCCGTCATAAATCGTGTTTCTGCTGGTCATAATCATTACAGGAATTATTGGTGGAACTTATCAAATTTTGCTCACAAAAGGCGAGCAAGTCCTAAAGGTTTGAAAACTAAAAATATCTTTTTTTGTTGCTAGGAGGCCATTGCTGTTTTGAAATTATGTTTGTATACTTAATAGGTTTGGGATTCCTTGGTGGTTGTGCACCTACCGTCCTGTTTTGTAAAGACACACACATTTCTTTGATAGAAAATCACACGTCTGCAAAATCTATTAAGTTTAAAAGATGTAATTCGTCATTCTTTTTCAAAGATTACTTTTTTGGCTTTTATTGTCTTTATTTATTGGACAGATTGAGACAGGGAAGTGGGAGAGAGATTGGGAATGAAATGCAGCAATGGGCTGCTGGTCCAACCAACGTGAACCTGTGGCCAATGAGACAAGGACTTAGCTCCTATATATATGGGGGCACACACGTACAACCAGGTGAGCTAACCATGCACCCCGTAATTTGTCATTCTTTTTTTTTATTAACTTTTTTAAAATTTAAACAGCCATATAGAATGCAAAACATTGGTCCAGGTGACAATGAACAGAACAGTACACTACACACACCGAAGACGGCACAGTGCTCCTTTTCCACAACCCTTCCTTGCAATCAAATGTTTCCACACCAAAACAAAGAGGGAAGGGGGGAGACACAACAAAAACACAACAGCAAGAACAATGTCTGCAGCTCACAAACAAGACACACAGAAACAGACAAACACCCACCAAAATAAAAGGCATTGACAGGGAGACCAGCATAAGACAAAAAAGACCAAAAACACGCACAGATAGAAGCAAGAAGGCCGTAGCACAAATCTACAGCATGGACTTCAAAGATTCAGCAATGCTAAGCCAAGTGTTTCCTGGCGCTCCGTTTATGCAAGCCGTGGAGAGCTCCATATATATGAGATCCAAAAAGGAAAGGGTCCAAATACAAACAGACGAGTCATGAGCTGGTTTCCAACAGGTTGTAATCATTCTCTTGGCCGCTGTAAGTCCAGCAAAAACAGCATGTTTTTGAGTTTAGAGTAAGTCTTTTGATTCTGAAGGATATGTCAGCTGGAGGGCATCAGAACTGACCAACAGGAGAGCAATCCCAGATCATCATGAAGATATGTACTGTATACCTTGAGCTATTAGTGGGCAGAATGTGCATAAAGGACTGTTAATTACCTTCATAATATGTCCTAGGAATGAAATTGTAGTGAATCTGCTGATGGTCTGGATTGCGTGATACTTCGGGAATGTTAGACCATACATCATGCCAGTCAAGATCAATACTCAGTCCTAGGCAATCGCGTACGCAGATCCTCTCAATAGGAAGTCCAGAGGGGCCAGTTATCACCCAGAGCAGATAAAGCCTTGATAATTTACCATTCTTTGTTATCACACATTCCATTTGTTCAATGTTTTTGTATCTTTGACATGTTGCGTTTCTCATCTGAGGAAACTCTTAAGTTATCAACATCTACCCCAAAGATCAGAGCTTTGACTTGAGAGCAAAAAGGCTCGGTAAAAGGCACGGCATTAAATATTCATCAGCAGTGCCGTGACTTGAGATCAGAAGTTTAGGAATTATGTCTAAAACTTAGTAGTATAAATTAATCTTACAATTTTTGTTATATTACAAGACTTACTCCAATTGACTTTTTCAGAAAGGTCAGCCAGAAAATGGGAAAATGCCTGGCGCAGAGCAGTGATGATCTATAGTCACACTGTGATCTGGTCATGGCAGTAAATGCTTTTATAGAATAGAGGAATTTTAAAAAAGAAACATAAATAACATTTTTAAAAGTTCTGTGTCAGCTTGCGTTGTCCCAGAGTGCACTTCTCGTGGCATGCAGAGGTTCTACAGCAATCTAATCTAATAACCATGTTGATGAATGTCAACAATCAGCAGCCTTTCAGTAAAAGGAAAAGGCCTTAAGGCTTGAGGCCCTTTGTAGTAATAATAATAATAATCCACGGTTTATTGGTCTGTTTGTTCATTTATTCACACACTCACTCACTCACTCACTCACTCAGAAATACACACTTTATACAGCTGTGTTCACATCATGACTAGCTTTGATGAATGCTATTTTCTGACCAGTTGTGGGTGTAGTGAGAGGCATGGTCACTGCTTTACATCACATTATATTGTTTTGGGGAACTATCATAGCGAGTTAGCAACAAAAATGCACGAAAGTGACTTCAAAGTTAATCATTGACCTTAACAATGGACCAGGTGTGGTATAAACTTTGTTTATATGACAGTTCCTCCTACTGTCCTTCAGATAAATGATGTAGCAATCTGGGAAGGTTTGAATTACAGATGTAATTAATTTCCCCATTAATGATGCTGAACTATTGTTTGTGAAACAAAGCTGCATCTGGAGGGTCAAAAGGACACATCAAAAGCACCTCTAATCACTTGATCCCTGCACTGGTCATATTGCAAACACATGTGAAACACAGTGTATTTCCTATTATCCCGGTGTGTTTTAAGACCTTGTAATGCTCCGATGAGTTTACTGTCTGTGTAAACTCATCTACATACTGTAGAAATGCACACAAAGGCATGTAGCCCTCCAGCAGCCAGGTGAATCACAAACCACAGTCATTGCTCTGCTCGCCATCAGAGAAACACCCATTGGTGAAGACTCCTTCAGTCCGAACACACACCAATTAATTGCTCATCTGACTCTGTCTAAACATCTAAAAAATATTGATTTCTTTTATTTACAAAGAACAGTTGCAGTGTGTTCATCTACATGTAGCTTATGTGCTGGAACACGACCATTAGCAGTGTCACATGAATCCAACATCTGTGTATAATTGCCCTCCTAATGGAAAAGGATCGTATTGATTTATGAAACTAAGTGGACGTCTCATTTCAGACTTGGCTAAATCGAGTTTTAATGATTCCCTTTGTCTTTGGTCCTATTGTGTGCCTCTGAATATCAATCTTCAGAGCCACGTAAGGCAACAAAAGAAGACTGAGCACACTGGGACAGGCCTGTTTTTTGTGTGTCTAACAGGTCATATGTCTGTCTAAAATTTCTGTTGCATAGCCAGATCCAAGCTTGTCAAGCTTATTGCAGTCTGGAGAACTCAAAGCACAAAAGTAATTTAGAAAAAGGCAGAATCACAGAGCCAAAAAATCTCATCAAACCGATTTTTGTCCGCCAGTGAGCCAGGGAATATTTTAACACAGTACCAGTAATATCCTCGCTCAAGAATATCTGTATCTTGAAGCAGGAAAAAGACAGTTTGCTGCATTGGAAGATTTTTTTTTGTTTCCGTATAGAAGTTCTTTGTACCCAAAGGGTTCTTTCCCTGGAAGCTGCCATTTCCAAACTAATAGCCCATTGAATTGCAGTCTCATGCTTCCTAAAGTAGTTGTTATCCAAATTTTGTGAATGAGGTTTCTTTTGACCTTGAGCTTGACAAAGAATTTGATTGGAACTAAGTACTGTTTTCTGCCAGCTTTTCTGAGATGTGTAGATGAGGCCAACAAGGGTTTTGGCTCTGAGAGCTTGTGTTAACTACTCAGTTAACCACAAACACTCCTCACCTTGTCATATTCTCATGTCGATAATTCACGGCCCTGCTATTGACAGTACAGTTGAACAAAAGTGGTCATGGGTCTGTTGCGGTTGCTAAGTCCGCTGTCGGAGGAGACAACCGGTCTCGGAGCTTGTCTGCTGCAGTGCAGTCCATCCATTACATTATGACAGCTTGATGAATGTGTCAAGCAGTTTAATTAGAGTTTGTGTTCTTAATATCCCCCCCCCCCTTGTTCGACGATGTTATTACCTCAGTGTGCGATTCAATGTGATTATTCACCGTTTTGATAAGGCGATGTGATGAAATGTTATTTCTCGCACGAGTGCGGTAGGTAACGAGCATTCTCACAAGACGGATCGCTGATTGATCACAGCCGTCACTTCAAGACTGAGCTGATTTCAGCTGGTTGCAATTCAGAAAAGGCTGCAGGCACTTGGAGCTGCCAGCTTGTCTCTCACTTGTCCAACATTCTTGGCCGATTGAAAAGTGACAGGAAGACAGCTGGTCCCTGACTTGTCAAACATGTTATCATAAGCTTCTTTTTCACCAGTATGTTGATGTAACTGGGGTATTAAAAAAAAGCTCACTTCAGTTCTACTGGTGCATGTGGGCACATGTGACAGTAAAGCTGTTTTTTCAGTGTTGTGAAAAAAGTAGACAAGTACCCACTTTATTTGTTTGCTTCTGCAGAACTGATGGCTTGTGTTGTCGTTCTAACATGTCTGGTTGATCTTTATTGCACTGACATCTTCTTTTAGTTTTTGTTACACACGACACCCTTTTGTGTTGGTTCAACAAATTAGAGAGAATCATGCTGAAGCTATTTTTAAGACATTTCCAGATCCAAGATGTGATGACAGTATGGTTACTCTGCTATTAAAATATGTGTGCATAGATGTTGAAGTGAGAACTCTTTGATGTGCAGGAAGCCGGTGTGCTTTAGTTGGAAAGTGCTTCAGCCTCACCAGGGTCGCAGATCAGTGCTGATACTGTTTGAAGCGTATGAGTTTTTTTATGCCAGTGCACCGCTGTACATGACGAGCCTTGTCTTCCTCTACCTCATCTCAATTCACATACCAATGCTGGGGATGACTTAAAAAAAACAGCTAATTATTCAGAGGCAACTTTGTTGAAACAAAGATTCTGATGAGAGAAGTAGTCCGTCTGTAGTAGATTTTTGTCAGGATGCAGTGCAGTAATAAAAGAGATTACCGACTGGTTTGCAGGTCTTTTTAAAAAGGGGAAGGTGTTTTGAGAGTGTGTGGTAGCTGTTATGACAGCAGAGATGTAACCTTGGGATAAATATAATTGTTAACGTGGATGGCATTTAAACTTTAAACCTGTACTGGGAGACAGTTACCTTGAAGGACAAAAAGCTATGTAAGCTTTAATAGGATAAACCAGCATCCTGACAGCAAACAGACACACACACACACACACACACACACACACACACACACACAAAAACAAACAAACAAGCAAGCAAGTTAACACACTTACTCAATGTTTCATTTACATTCACACTAACACTTGCAAACATCCATGCTCGCCGTCACACCTCATCGCCCATGTAAAGTTCCACGCACATCCATCACTTGTCAGTGCAGAGTGAGTGTAAGATGATGATGGATGGTTAGTTTCAGAGAAGAGGAAGTGTGTGTGTGTGCGTGGGTCAGTGCATGACCTGGAGATTAATTGTCAGTCAGTCACCTGAAAAAGTTGTTTAAAAGTCAGATGAGTAAACCTGTATTTGCAAAAGGAGGACCATTTCTAACTTAAAGTGACACCCTTCGGACATGAGAAGAGCACTGTCTCATTGGCCCTTGTGTAAATGGGATGGATTCACCATGTACTGTAGCTCAAATGTAGTTTTGATATCAAGCACATCTCTACACAGCAGAAGATAAATGAAAATGTATGAGGGAAAGACACCATTCTCTGCTCTAAGCAAACCGTGTTTTGAGGGAGGTCAACAGCAATGACTGAAGTCATTTTAGATCCTCAACTGCTGCCATTTCCAGGGTTTCTTGCAACAAACTACAGTGGAGGCTCTGTTAACATCAGAAGAAATGTTTCTTCTTGAAATGAAAGGTTTCCCAGCTCAGTTTTAAATTCAGTCATTAAACACTATGAACAGAAAGCCCTGAATAACAAGCAATGTTTAGGTTAGCCCACGTTAACTTCTTTTGATTCGGTTCCACACTATTCGTCTCATGAGGTCCAGCAGTTGTCTTGGTTGTGTTGAAGTGTGAAGGTCCTTCTGACAGTGCACCCCTCCCTCTATGCCAGGAACCTCAGTACTTTCCCCGTGCCAGCGTAGCACACAGCATCACCCTGCAGATTCCAGCCTGCAAGCAGCGTGACCCCGAGCGAGACCGTGCTCGCACGCCGCTTGGCGCTGCCCTTTCCCCACCTTACACAGGTGCCGCTTCTGCCGGCGCCGCCATATGTTTTGCCATCGACTGTCATATATAGAGGGCAAAGGTGAGAGATGCCCAGCGGTAACGTCCTGGCAGAGCGCTCCACCCCATCAGGGAATCGCACATGCTGTGACACATATCCTGGTGTGGTGTTATATTTTGACAGTAGGGTATGTGTTGGCATTTAATTGTGGAAATGCAGATTCACAGCATGGCTATTTTTTTATTTTTTTATTTTCTCCTCCAGCCTCATCTACCTGTAGCTATTTCTTATTTGGGCTTTTTTTTGTCCATTCTTCATGAAACCAGTATTTTTCCAGGCAATTTGGTTGAATGCCTATCAATGACTGCTGTGACCCACTCAAACTTTTTGCTGTTGTTCTCCTCCCCTTCCCCACACTTTAATGCGGTGATCAACCAAGCTCACACAGTTAGGAATGACAGAGTGTGGCCACAGATATGGGGGTAATGTTTCCTGTTGAATTGACCCTCCTTGGTGCGTCAGCGTCCTGCTTCCTGTCTTTTGGAGAAAATAGGACGGTGCTGTGATGGCCTGTGGAGAGAAAACAGAAAAACTCAGTGGAAACCTGGAGAGAATGGGACACTCACTATTGTTAAACACAGCACTTAGAATGTTTCACTCACAGGCACAAACACTACTTTATGGTGCCATTATGTCAAACATTGTGAGCATGAATACTCTTATTGATGGATGTCCATGACCTATGGTGTCCCTGTGGTGTTTGGGAATCATAACTGCTTTTAACATTCCTTTGAGCTCTTTGAGCCATGAAGCTCTGGCTTCATGTTGTCAGAATGTACAGTGTGTATCAAGAATTCCATAACATAGGCTATAAGGCATTGTGCAGAAACAGTAGGTTTTTTTAAACACACATCCTAAGGCTAATAGGGACTTCATATAAAATGACAGTTCAGCCTTTGCGGTTTGGTAGGAAGACTTTCCAAGTGAAATCACATCAGTAATTCCTTACATAGAAGGCCTCGAACTTGAAACACAGTTGACCAGGTGCAGCCAGAAGCTGAATATCAGCAGCTCGTCTGCTTTCTCACGGAAGGCTCTCTTCCAGATGTTATGTAGTATTTCAGTAAAACATCATTCTCAGCCTGAGCATAATCCTACTAGTGTGGCACTTCAATTGAATAATTATTCTCTCTCTCTCCACATGTCTGTGTATTGTTTTAAATGATAAATTGTGCTGTCTGTAAAGAAGCAGAACGGTTGCTATTATAATTTCTCAGACAGCTGTTGCTATAGCCACATGGAAGATGACTTTATAAATTCAGTACATGTTGAATTACCACTGAAAAGCCTCCATGGCCATCATAACTTTGACCTATGAGGAATCTATGGAGAAACAATATATCTACACATCTGTCCACGCTGAAGCCCCACTTTACACTAGGGCCTTTAGCAAAATAGCAGTCCATGCATTTAAATAGGAATATTATAATAATAACAGACCGTCACGTGTGTGTGTGTGTGGGTGTGGGTGTGGGTGGGTGTGCGCATCTGAGTGTCTCACATTGGTTTTTGGAGAGGGGAAAGGTGTAGGCCATAGAACATGGCACTGACATTCCATAGTCCTGGTGGAAAGACAAGTGTGAACAGATGACCTCATGGCCTGGTCTTTATGTTAATGTCAGAGAATTTGTAAGCAGCCAGTTTGGACCTTGAGGGCACCAGTACTGAGGAAATACATGTGAGTCTAAGAAGGATGACAGAATGAGAGTGGTGGTACATTTATTCTTCTCTTTTCTGTACCCATCAGCAAAAAAAACGCAGCACATCATTAGTAACTGAGGGGGACAGACTTTCTTTCAAAAGGAGAAATCTGTGTAGGTGGTGCACTGAAGTGTGTCTGATGAAACAAAAGAGAGAAGTGAGGGTGGGCTGTTTGAGTGCTGCCAGTCAATCATGTCCACCTGGTAACTGGCGAGCAGTAGCAGAGCTGTAAACCAGTGGTTCCCACAGACGCGTTGATTTACTTAATATCCCATAAATTACTGTTAAGGACGCAACATTTTGTATCACATGTTTTTTATTTAGTTGGGTATTTGATGTACATTAGTTCAGCTGCAGGTGATTTAAATACACTGCTTTTGAATTTGAAAACTCAAGACTGATTCTGTTTTAGCTCATTGAATAACCCAAAAAAAGAAAAATCACTCTGGTTAAAATGTGTAAATGTGTTTCCTTAAAGACAGTTTGAAAACCATGACAAACAAAGAGCTGAGCCAAGTCCAACTGTAGTTCAGGATAGACCTCCATGCTCCAGCCAGCAGGCTGTCAAGAGCGTTTCAGTGGACAGGGACTAATAATTTGGTATGTTATTGCAAACAGGAGGTCATATTTCTCCTGGTGATCAGTCTTGCTGAGGACGGCTCTTATAAAAGAGAGAGGCAATTAAATGAATGGTTTTTGTTTAATATGGGCCTACCCACACTGACAGCATGAAATTGTTAGCTGTAACTGAGCAAACGCCTCAAGCAATTTACCTCCACCGAGTGTATGAGAATATAATTTTATTTTCATTCACGTTGGTAAATGGATCACAGTAGCTTGCGATGTGTCATTTGTCTGTCTGGGCGTATTTGGTGACATCTGCACGTCCGTTAAACTAAAAACCATTGCCTCATTAACTATTTGATATTGGCTCACACACTGTCTGGCCACTTCATCCGAATCTGTTCCAACCACTTAAATAAAATGGGGAATATTTTGCTTCTCAGCTGTCCCGGGACCTGAGATGGGACCGGAACCAAGTTGGTACAGTAAGGTTTTCTGAAATAGTTTTAGCCCATACTGAACTGCTGCTGAACTCCTGTTCAAACTGCAGTTCTTGTTCGGGACACACCTGACTTCAGAGTAATCGCTGCAGTTAACTTACATCAATTAGCAATCCCAAGCATCATTAGCTGCTTATACTTTGCAGCCAACATCATCACTAATTCAAACACACAGTGTTAATTGCTAATGCTCTGGTAATGATTGGTTAATTGTGTAAATGATATAGCAGGAGACTGATCAAGTCACTTCAAGGGTGGTGAATTTGGGGATTTGTACTGAAAAATGTTTTTTCTTCTTCTGTTTCTTCCATGCTTGACTTTCTCCCGTGATGACTCCTCTTCTTCTTTTGTGTCCAGGTAAGAAAACGTTCCTAAAATCCTTCCTCCTTATCACGCCCTTGTTTGCTTTTGTCTGGCGTTGAGACCGATGAGCAACAGCTACAGCGAAAACGTGGGCCTCATTGTTTTCATTATTCCTTTGTTATTACTGTACATGTGCTCTAACACTGAGTGATTATGTCCTTGTCTGCTGATTCTGTCACAATGCAGCTAACCCAATTCGGTGCACTTTGCTTTGCCTCACTGCTTTCGGGAGCACAGCGAGAGAAACACAAGGATGTTTCTGCTGAATTCCTCTCAGTGGATCTCTGAACCATCAAACAAAATGACTTCCTTAAAAAGTCATACACTTGTCATACACTGTAATTCAACGTGCATTTAGGCTTCTAAAAATGAAAGGGGAACACAATAACGTGTCACAGAGATTAGGGCTGCTCAGTTTTGGAGAAAAAAATAATCACGATTATTTTGGTCAATATTGGAATCACGATAATTTAACACAATTTACTCGTTGACTTCTGGAAAGATGTTGCAATTATTGAACTTAAAAAACAGTGTGAAAAGTTCAATAAATCAACAGTAAAAAAACAATACAACTGTGAAATTTGCCTTAATACCTTTCCTATTTTTTCATTCAGAACACAAGAGAAAATAAGAGTTGTAATGAGCTAAATAATTGTGTTTCTCGATTGTTCTGTTTTTGTGATCGTTGGCAGCAGAAATCATAATCTTGATTTAAATATTCAATTAATTGCACAGCCCTAACAGAGATGCAAAGCAACGCGATAGACAAAGGCCTGTGGACAGCAAGAAAACCCCAACAAGGTCACCTCCTTCCTCCTCTGAGCATCCATTGAGCAGTCGAGAATGGGGACGGGAGGAGTGTGTGAGACAAGATAACACACAAGAATGGCATAGCGTAATTGAGATATCAATCAAGGGGGTTATTTCAGGGGTAATTGCTGAGGTTCTTTGGTTTGTGTGTGTGTGTGTGTGTGTGTGTGTGTGTGTGTGTGTGAGAGAGAGAAAAAGGAGATTGAATGTAAAAAAAACACATGAATAGACTTGAGAATTTGTCATTTATCTTGGTAGAATAGCCGTCGTATTCATCCCTGTTATCCTTTGCCTCTCCATGATGCACCAAGGCTCAGATGCTTCTGGTATTAACAAAAATGAATAAATAAATCTACTATTTGTGTGTTGCTTACAATAATAACTTCATATTTAGTTACAGCTGCGTCTACTTTTTTTTTCTACGTCTATTTTCTTGTCCTATTTTAAAAAATATATATAAACCAACTTTATTTTACACAGGTTTCATTTTAAAATTGTAGGCAGTTATTTGGAGGTTATTTTTCATTTAGCTAAGGATATAAACAAATAAATGATATTTACGAGTGGGTTTTACTATTCGTGCCAGTGTTTGCTTTGCAAAGGTGGATTACCTTGTTTTTTCCCCAAATTGTAAAAGCCTCATTTTGAAATGGAACTCCTCCGTGACATTCATACAGTACTTAATGTTTATGCATGTGGAATGTTTCATTTTATTAAATGACAATCCGCTTTCACATCATTATGGATGGCCGTTTGAGACTTTTTGAGAGGCATCGAGCTTTGTTTTAAGGGCAACACGGAGCTCATGAATATTCAATTTCCTCATGAGATTACTTCCTGTTATAACACGGCTCTGCTCCCCAAGGACACTACTACAGACGCTACACGCTCTGCTTCAGGCGCACACACTCGTACACACTTTATCCCACACACATGCCTGCATCTGGGCTTGCACACATTCCCGCATACACAAGTCCAGGTAAATTATTTATATATTAGCATAAGAATGTTCACTTTTAATTTGCTATTTTCTGCCCAAGTGCGTTCAGATACTATAATCCGTGCATGGTTAAGTCAGGAAATAAGCTTTTAATTGTGGTGAGGGTAATGAGAATAATGGCCCTGGGTAAATAGGGGGACGTTTTTTGGCTTCGGTGGATGTGTCCATTATAACTGATACTTTTTCTTCACACCGCTACTGTGCTGTTGCTCTACTTTTTGAAGAACTCTTTGGAAACTCATCCAATAGAAGTTATGAAAAGAATTGTGATTTCCAAAATATAGAGCTATTACTTTTAGGGCTGGCCCCTCCTTGGGGTTTCAGGTGATGCAGATATTTTGGAGATATTATTTTCCTATGTTATGAGATGTCTATTTCTGAGAGTTCTGCCTCCACCACAACACAATGGAGGTGAATATAATTCTGTTTGTGGTGCTCACAGTTTTAAAATTACATTAAAAAGTTCAGTGTTGTCTCTGGATAATTCTCATAGCACTGTCAACAGTTTTCTTTGGAACCACTTTCCTCCAAAGAAACTGTTGACTGTGTGTTCTAAGGTTGGGGGGTAACACGGTGTACCACGGAGTCTTAAAAATAGCAATGGTATTACTTTCAATCTCTTCATAAAAAAAAATTCAATGCACTTATAGGAGACAAGGATTAAATATTAAATATAGTTTATTTAATGCCTAGAATGCTCATGTGTGGTTGTCATCACGTGACAGTGTGAAGGAGAGAGAGAGAAAGAGGGAGAAAGATGGCAAGTCGCGTACTGAGTGACCTGGTCTCGAAGAAGAACACGACTTCTGCAGTTTAGCAGCATTTGTGGATTCGACCTAAAGAGGAGGGAGAGGTGTTTCAGTATTAGTGTTGGGTATTCAGTTTCTGAACGCTGTAGGCACAAGCCAACAGTTAGATCACGTCATCATTTTTATTTAGTCACGGTAACAACGTGTATCGCGGAAAAATAGGGAGCAGATTTCACGGTTTAAAAATCTGGATACCGCCATACTCTTGTGTGTTCTCTCCTTGTGCACCAAAGAAAAAACTGCATTATCTTCTATTGTGTTGGTGTGGAGCCAGAAGTCTCCGAGATACACATCCCAAAACTTAAAATAAAATCAAAACTACATATACACACATAAATGACAGGAAAATGTTTAACATCAACTGCCACAATACATGTGTCATGGGACTGTACAATGGGTACATGACTGTAGTATGCCTCTGTAAGTAATAATGTGAAATTTGAGAGCATTGTTTTAAATTGATTTAATGCAGAATGGGGAAATATAAGTCTTCAATATATATCAGCAGCATATGTGAGTGTGGTTGTGTGTGTTGAAGTGGAGACGTGTAGCACTGACTTACAACTGGACATCTGGTTTGGTCATCATCACTTGCTAGACTTGTTAGAAAAAAGATTTTATTTTTTCCTTGACCAACGTAATACATCACCGCACAGTAAAGACTAACACAGCTAACTCAGCCTCGGACCACTGCCTGTGCTTTTAGATGATGTGTGGATGAAATGGAACTGTGGAAGGAAATGAAGGAAAGAGAAGTTATTTTAGAAAGGAAGGAGCGGGTTGTGGGATTTGTCTTTGTCTCTTTACTTATTAAATCATCAGAATCCTTTTTGCCATCTTCCTCCTCCTTTTTTTTTTTTTTTGCTTTGCTTACGACATCTTCTAACACCGCTACCGCCAATTAACAGATTTGTAATACCCAACACAAAACCTCCCAACCAGCACTTCACCAGACTCGCTCATTCTCTACGCATTTACACTCGTTCAGCTATGATCAACTTGACTGACACGTGAAACACCCAATTATTGGCTACCAGCAAACAATTATTCACATTATTCATCCAATCGTCATTTAACGTCGGCGATTAATGATGGCTCCAGCCAACCATGAAGCGGACATGATGGGGGCATTAGGACTGCAGTCGGGGGTGGCGGTGTGGCAAAATGGGAGAAGGATGTTGAGCATGTTGTCAACAGGCCTGAGATGTGGATGACAAATGACCAGGGCTGGTTTCTCATCAAGCTGATGTCTATTATTCATAGAGCTGTGTCTGATTGAATAGTGTAGTTTCTACAGAGAGTCACAGGATTAAAGGCACCTTTTATGTGGAAATAGAGACCCTTTTTTGTTAGGATTTTAAGCACCTTTGGATGCATTATTGCTGAAGTTTTCTCAATTGGCGTATTGATGAGTGGTTGATAGATTGAGTCAATAAATGGATTTGTCCCCTTCAGTTGTCTTGAGCTGTGATTGCTTTCATCCTTGTAAAAGGGTCAAGGATGTAGACTTTTTGTCTCTTTCTCTCTGTACCTCTGTAGTGAAGCTCTAAAGTTAACTATTAACACATCCACTGTGACTCATAAAAGAAAGCACACAAAAGGAGAACTAATCTGCTGATAGGTAAAATATTAAGTTTATCATGCTATTGGTTATAATGTAGATAATAATCTATCTGGGATTCTTTGGAAGAGTGGATTTTAAGATTGTATTCCTTCACATTTTGTCAGAATCTCTTTTTATTTCTCGTCGCCTACTTTTTGGGTTTCTTAACATTCCAAGTTTGTGTTAAAGATGTTTATACAGTAAATGCAATACTCTTGTGTGTAGAAATGTGTCTGAGAGGGAGGGGAAACTGGCTGATTATTGGACAAAAGGACTTACAGTAGTCTGGCTGATGCTAACAAGAAAGCTCTCTGGTGCTTTGAAGAGAACTGATGCTTTGCATCAGCACTTTGTAAGAGCTACAACAACTGTGCTGCTAAGTATTTAACAAAATCCCCATCAATGAATGCCCCCCAAACACACAAAGAGATGCTTAACATCTGCTGTAAAGGGACTGAAAAAGATTGAGAACATAAGGGAGAGTGTGACAACTTGGCTGTTAAATGTGATTCAGTTTTTTTTTTTCACTGAGAGGCAGGCAGACAGACAGAAACGAGAGATAGAGACACGGAGGGCAAGAATGAAAGATCACAGATAGTCATCATTATCTAGCTCCAGTCCTCCCAGTGGTGGAGCAGATCAATAGTGTACCCAGCATGGCTCTGCTTTGGAACCAGCTTCACACAGCCTCTCATTACTGCCTACACTGTCATTACTACTACACACAGACACACAGCTTACAATTGCAGACATGCCTGTGCACACATTGTGTTGCTCTCAGTCTTCAGTGCATGTTGCACACACAATACACATCTGAACAAACATTTGGTCTGATTTTGATTTTAAATGTTATTGGGCTTGGTTAACTGTGGCTTTAGAGCATTTCAATGAATCCAAAGCAGTGACCTTTTCTGTTACAGACAGTGTTTCTTGCATAAAACTACAATAGGATGCGCAGATTGTCAGTAGTAATTGTAGCGGTTTGTAGAGTCAACATTTTTTTTTGTCCCCTTTTACATGTTAGACCTCTCATCTTCACATAGATGTGTACACACATGTACACATACACACTTCCAATCATTCCAATTCCCAATCTCAACGAAATTAGGTCATAATATTTATTGTGTTAACGAGTTTCTATTCTTGAATAATTAACATGGAGTTAGCGGGATTTGAGCAGGGAATTGGGTCTCAATATAATCCTCTATGCCTCCAGTGAGTGCAAATATATCGTATGGGAGACCAGTTCATATCTATTCTGGACTGGTTGTATGCAAGATGGATTAGTTTGCTGTTTGACTCTTCACTGAAGATGCGTTTTTAAAGAAGAAAAACAGTGCTGTTTGGTATCTTTGTACCATGACTGATCTGTAGGGGTTATTACATGTATATATACATGAAGGAGTGTAATATTTCTAAAAAAAAAAGAAAAGAAGGAAAAAAAGAGAGAGAAAATTACATGCCTGTCTGCCCTTTTTGGAGTTTTCCCAACAACTTCGGCTCTTGGGAGCAGCTCAGAGAGTCCTCCAGCCACTCTGATTTGCATTCACAGTAAAGTTCAACAAGCCAAAGCCTGCTGCCACTGAACAGTGAGGCAGAGTTCTAGTTGTTTTCTCTCTCTAAATCAAATGAAGGGCAGGCTGTTTGTGCAGCAGTTTTATCATCTTTATTTTGTCCGCTTGATGTATCGAAATTGAAGTCGGTTACTCTCTTAGGGAGCTGGCCGGAGCTTGATAGTCACTCTGGGAGAGTGGAAATCTGATCCAGAAAATACAGATGTTTATATCTATGCGTTTTTTGTCACTTCCTCGCATACACACCAACGCTGGAAAACCAGATGTTCCTCCGTGTTTTATTGCTAGCTGCCCCAGGAGAGAGGAGAGCCACCTGCTGGAGGAGCTGTGATGCTGGTGCACCATGACCTTGAATATCTATAGCGAGCATCCATCTGCTTCTCGTTCCCACTATCCTGCTGTGCTGCATTAA
This sequence comes from Etheostoma cragini, assembly GCF_013103735.1. Taxonomy (NCBI): domain Eukaryota; kingdom Metazoa; phylum Chordata; class Actinopteri; order Perciformes; family Percidae; genus Etheostoma; species Etheostoma cragini. The sequence goes on from NC_048424.1 coordinate 9,885,943, forward strand.
ACCTGCATAACATCTGCTAGGTGGCACTGTAGCTCAGCAATTAGTACTGTCACCACATACAAATAGAGAGTCAGTAATCTGAATCCACGGAGAAAGACAAGTTTTAAGTGGGTTTTAGTCTATTAGACACATAGATCAGACACCAGACCTTCTAGTCTTAATGATACCAGGTCTTAAAGGACTGAAAAACTTTTGTGGGATCATCGTTCCCCCTTTGGTTTGAATGCATGCCATGTCTGTGAAATTCCATGTGTGTACAGCATGCATCTACAGACAAAGCAATATGATAGAGGAGCCAGAGTCTTACTCAAGCAGATAACTTTTTTGTCTCTGATCAGTTTTCTAGAGCAGGGATGCTGTGTTCATTTCTGTGTGCTATTTCTAAATGTCACAGTAAGCATCTTAACATACCTGCTTTTCACGTCAGCAAGTTGCAAGGTGTGCTCATTATTTTTCTGAGGATGCCCCTTCTGAGCGGTCGTAGTCTCTTTGGTCATGCCTTCCAATTGATTTATGTACTCCACTAGGAGAACAAGGTCCCCTTTGTCCAACCTTTGTCTCTATGGATGGTGCCAGTCGCCATCATAGGAAAACAAAAGCACTCTGTCAGCCTGGTGCCTGCAGCATATGCAACTGCAACACAGACACAGCAGGGACTTACACAGTTCCATAGATGGCCCATAACTGTGAGAGTGAATGTGTTGTGATGTTTCATTTGTCCATTGACCATTACAAGCAAATAGTAGGTTATGACAATTAAATAGGAACACCTACAAAATATAGCTGATGTAAGCTAGATGTATGCATCAAGGAAAACATAAGAGCCATCGGTGTGTTTTCCCATATTGCCTGAATAATAAACCTTGCATGAGTTAGCGATGCATAATCAATTCAATATAGTCTCATATAATATAATCTCAGGGATTAAATATGATGCCCATTGAAATGAGAGATGTGTTGCAAATTTAAGCTCTAGTCATCTTAATTTCTTACTTACCCATGCCTAGGGCTGCACAATTAATCAAATTTTAATTACAATTATGATTTTGGCTTCTTACGATCAAATTTGCATGCTAGAGCAATATTTTGAATGCGTCATTCTGTTCATAGAACCTTTTTTTTTTTTTTTTTTTTTTTTTTTTTTGGAAAACCAATCTACTTTAGTAAACCACTGTCTGATCATGTGCCGGTCAGAGTTGTTCCCTCGTGCGACCAGATTAGTTTCTAGATGGAGACAGTCACAGAGGACAGAGTAACGTGAGGAAAATTCCAGATAGCAGGTTTACCTGTAAATGCAACATTTTGTGCCGTCTGTGTTTTTTTTTTGACAACAGCAGTGACCAGAGCAAGTTAGTGTCTGTTAGCTCACAGGGCTCTAGGGTGCAACTAACATTTTTCCTTGGTCGCACCGGTGCACAAAGTTATTGAATGCAACTAACTTCTAACTTAAGAAGACACAAAAGGCAGCACTAAATTGGCTTAATTAGTGTGAAGAAGAGTCCAAGGAGACAAAAGACAACGTCTCTAAAAATAGAGTCGTGAATGGCAGTGACGCTAAGGGTGATCACGAAAGGTAGCACTAAAATTGACTAATTAGTGTGAAGGTAGTCTCAAGTGAGTTAGGGTTTTATCTGTCTTAATGTTTTTATTTTTAACAGTTTATACTTGTTTTTATCTGTTTTTAGTTTTTTAACTGAGTTTGTGTAAAGCACTTTGATTGCCCTGTTGCTGAAATGTGCTATACAAACAAAGCTGCCTTGCTTTGCCTTGCCTAACTTCAGTTTGTAGAGTAATAGCGTGTGAGACGGAGCCTGCCGGACCCATTCATAATGAGTCAGCCGTCACTCTGTGAGTAGCGTCCATCGCACTCCCCCTCTCTCCCTAGCTCTTTTAATCAGTTATTGCTGAAAAAAAGTGAAGGAGCTTTCTCAAAGACTTTATTTTTTTATATATCCTAGGCTATATATTTCAGATAATTTTCATTTACTTCAACATAAGAGGAATGTAGCACAATTTTCTGTGAAAGCAGTTATAGATAGCCTATGTCACTATAAAAGTGGTTAAACTCAGAAAATAATCGTGATAATTAATCGTGGTCTCAAAATTGTTAAAAATAATTGTGATTGTCATTTTGGCCATAATCGTGCACCGGTCTTTCATTTTTACTTTTCCAATTGAGAATGTTAAGGCACACTACGCAAACTACCTGATTGTCATGTAATCTATACATTCCCGAAGAAGCGTAATCTCTGTAATATGAGCATTTATTCCTAAATACCCAGGTAGTTTTGCCAATTTTGTACCAACATTAATGTTAACACCCTGTAGGAATACTATCTGCTCTGCAGTAAATGCATATGACAGGCAGCCAGACTAAAGTAATGCTAGTTAGCTTTAAAACTATACTGATGATTGATACCTGATGATTGTGGTAACAATGGCAGACATAATATTTCCGTTTAGGGTTAGTTGAAATGCACTCTGCACTTCTTTAAAATCCATTAAGAATGTGGGCCTATTTTATGACCATTAGTAAGAGATGGATCTATTTTGCAGACACATACTGCTGGTCCAAAAGAACATTCTTAAGGGGGAATTAAATAAATAATGTAACATTTTAACACTTCGGTATGTTAACTTCTGCTTCAGTTAAAAGGAAAATTAGAATATCCCCTCTGGTCTTTCTTAGATACATAGTTTAACTAACCAGAGTGTAATCTTTCAATAAGCATGGACAATAAAGATGACTGCTTTCAAAACCACTGCATGTTTTTCTCTCTCTCTCTTGAAGAAGGAATCTATTACATGAAACTGGGACACTGGTACCACAGTGTTGTACTGTGTGGATATATGTGTGTTTCCCCACTGTGTTACTACCCTTTACACAGGAACTAAGTCCTGCTGTGCATGCTTGGTGCAGTCCACCCAGGCCCCTGCAGACACACACATGCATACACACACACACACACACACACACACACACATACACAAGTATATATACACACACAAGAATGGTATATACCTACTTACACACGGCGTGCTGCACACTTTCGTACAGCCCAAGGAGCGGAGGGTTACAGTAACAATATTTTCTGTTTTTTCAATGCTCTCAGTAAAGGAACTGATCTGAGCTGTTTCCCATTGGCATTAAATATGCATTAGTCCCAGCCTTTCATGTGGGCGATGAGCTGTGTTTTGTGTAAGAAGTCCTAGGGATATTTTCTGATACTTGCAGCCCACCAATTTTTTTTATCTTCATCTTTTAATTAAGAAGGAGAATGAGGTCTCGGAGAAAAAGAGCTAATCTTTATTAAATGGAATTTCTGGGCCAGTAGGTTGCTTTAGGGCTGGTTACGAAACATCCCGCCAACAAACACAGCAAACCCCCAGCTCCACCAACCGTTATTTCTCATCAATTAACCTTGAGAAACCACGGGAAAAGACCACACTGAAATAATACGAGGCTTAACCTGAACAGTTACACCGCCTAATAATTATTTCAACTGCTCACCTGTTATGTCTCATTCTCTTTGAATAATGGTGAACAAGGGTCGCTGGCAGAATCCCATTGTTCACTTTGTCTGTTCTGGTAAGCCGTCTCCAGCTCAGGTGATGTGTGCAGCCCCTGGGCCTCCAGCCTGATTCTTTTTGTGTGAGGACATGGCAATCAATAATTTTTTTTAGTGTCTGTCGTGGTGGTGGGGGGAGGGGTGGGGGTGTATGTGACGGCATTGCCCATGCAGGCTCACCAGGAATATGCCGTTTCTAATCCCAGCACTCTGCTGGATCCTGTGACCACCACTCTTATTTCCCCTTTCCTGGCAGGTCAGCCTTCTGCTGCATTATCCCTGTATCTGTAATTAAAGGCAGCCAAGGGGAACTGAGATGGAGTGAGAGAGGAGAAGGGCTCAGGATAGGTGTGTCCATGTATATCACACGGAGGCTAGCTGACAGCTAAGATCCAAGTTTTCCATGGCCTTAAGGGTTTGTATAATTAGACTGTTACAATGCAGTTTTCTACCAACAAGTCTTTACTGACAAGGTAGGTCATTTGTCAGTGCTTTTAAAAACAAATCTTGCAAACACTTTTTTATTTGACACGCTGTGGTCAAAAAGAAAACCATGCTGAATACTGTTTAGAGCCGTCATCACACTGCAGGATTTAAATGCAAACATAGTCTTTTTGACCAAACATCTGGAGAGCATTCCCATGTTCAAACTACTCATTTCAAATGTCTATGAACCTGCACCTGTGTGTGTGTGTGTGTGTGTGTGTGTGTGTGTGTGTGTGTGTGTGTGTGTGTGTTCATATATGTGTTTGTGTGTGTGTGTGTGTATATATATATATATATATATATATATATATATATATATATATATATATATATATATTGCTGACATTGATATTCCATACTAGGAGCACACCCTCTTCACACTCATAAATCGCAAATCTCGCCCCCTTTTTTCCATCTTCTCTCTGCAGTCCTGTAATTTTTATATTCCGCTGTTTTGTGAGTGTAACCCCATGCCAGGGCTTTGTCTGTGGGCCCACGCTGGCAAGAATTGGACAAGATTGGAACCTGTCGTGGTAATGGGGTCTCTGACCCGGTGGGGCTATCACACAGTGTGCGTGTAGGTGTGTTAAGGTGCATATGCGCAACTCTGTGTGTGTGTGCAGTGATGTACAACAAAACAAACCTTCCAATAAGGCCTCAAGGGCACAGCTTAGCAGCCATAAACAAGCAGCCTTGGTTATCAGTAAGGCAGTAAATATTGATTATTTTAAATGGCTATCACATTACACTCATAAATATACATTGATTGCACATCCTTGGGTTGATATCCTTCGATTCGGTTTTAAAGAAATGCAAAACTATTAACAGCGGTTTATAAATTCTCATTTATCTCCTGAAGGCTGCTTTGAGAAAATGCTGTTTTTGAATTGAATTGTAATCAACTGAGCAACCTAATGTGAAGATCACAAAAATACTTTTACTCACATTCATATAAATTGCTGCATTTATTAAAACTGTAATTTCAAATATAACCTCAAACCGTTTTCCAAGAACCGTTGGAGTCATTTCCTGGTACTTTTATCCATTAGTTGTGTTACAGTCCATTGACAGAAAACAAAATGTCAGTCACCCCAGAATAGATCCCAACAACCATCATATCCATGTTCAACTGCAGCCTTAACCACCATACCTTCCAAACCCAAGGCTTTACCAATGAACAATCACTGTGTCTGCGGAATATGCAACACATCATTAACTGTGGTCTACCCCTGGTTATTTAATACACATTTTTTTCCTCTGTCTGTGAGCTCCTCTCTCTGGGAAAGCCTTGAGGGTATACATAGTTCACGTATACTGCTGCCAACATTGTGGAAGAATTTTACAACCAAAGTCAGCACTCATTCAAAGCTGAACTGCATCTTACCTCTTACTTCTATGTAATCACTCCTCAGCAGTTTGAGCTTCTGCTTCTCCCTTATTTCCTCCAGCAGCTGCCGAGAAGTGTCGATCACATTGACGTTAGCGTGCCTCCTTGCTCACCGTGGGTGCAAATAATCAGATTTGTAACAAGAAAGCTGCCTGCCAGAGGAGGTGAGAATTGAATTTTTGAACTTGTGTTATTGGTCCGATATGAATACTCTTCAGGGGGTAAAACAGCATGCCCCGCTGTTCTCATGAAGAGAAACTGAATTACTAATTTGAGACAGAGGCAAGTGAAGATTAAAACGGATTCACTGACTGGCAAAGAGACTCGCGCAGCGTTCCAAGACGCATGCGTCCTGTCTTTGCTAGATTTAGCGCTCATACTGTATGCGCTGTGAAAGCATCATCTATTCATCAGAATCATGCACAGTGATAGAGCAATTTTTAAGTTGGCAACCCCTGGGAATTACAATTAAACAAATTATTTCAGCTAAAGGCGGTTTTACACACTTTCCTCAAACTGGGCAAGTTAAATTGTCACCATATCAAGTTAAACCATAATTAAGATGTATCCCAGTGCCGTTGTTGACACCAATAAGTTCGATAGAAAGTGCTTGTACATTTAATACAGTAATTCGATAGACCACATTATTTGTTGAGCCTTGTCTAAGAGGCTGGAAATGTGAGGAGAAATAGTGAAGCAAGGTGAGAAATTGAGTGATGTGTGGATTTTATACAGCCTTCACAACATGATGAAAAGCAGTGGGGTTGAAACGGAAACTGGCAATAATAATTGAGTGAAAGACGACTGACCTACTACTGCTCAGCGCACCTGTGGCAGGGATTCCCACTTCCTTATGTAACACAAAGGGCTGTACGAGGAGAAAGCTTCGCAAAGGCTGTTTGACCAAATCTCTTCATTTTCTTGCATCATATATTCATCTTTTTGGGCTTTGCTGAACCATATACATGTGTATACAGTACATTTTTTCAAATATTACTTTTAATGGTTTGCCTAGACATACCATATTTTCTGTCATATATCAACCTCTAAAAAAACTGCCCTCATTATGTGAACTCTGTAGATGAGATTCTATTCACTGTCATTCTCATCAAAATCAAGGATAAAGGTATTGAACATTTTAGTAAATGAGTTCCCTGGAGCTTGACAGAGCACGATATGGAGCGGGTTCAGCCTTGAGGCATTTTTGAATAGATAGAGCGGCAGAGAGCTTGATCTTCCTTTATGCGCTTTTAATTACGCACGGCTGGCTGGGCTCAAATCCCCAGACAGCCGAGGAAAAGCACACGTCAGGACCAGCCACTCCGACGGCAGCTCACCATTACCCTACCTAAACACCCTTAAGGGAGAGAGGGACAAGGCAAATGAGAGGTGGGAGGATCACAGGCACCTCTTAAGGCAGTACACAGTTAATTCAGCAGTTATATTTAAAAGAGCCACAGGCAGCTGTCGATCATTCCTCTGGATTGTGGCTGACACACAGTGAAAACTGTCGAGTGTACAAGTATACAGGTTACTATCACACCCGGCTGCCTCACATAGCCAATATAGTGTATTCCATACAGCAATACCTCACATACAAATGCTTGCGTGTTTTATAAAGTATGTGCAAAGAAAAATGAATTCTTACTTTCTAAGTTGAAGGAGTGAGTTGGACATGTTGTCGTGTATGGCTCTTCATGGAGAGTGACATTTGAGTGTTTGATCTTGGTCATCAGCTGACAGATAGGCGGTCAGTGACGGGTAATGTGAAAAGACAGTCACATTGCACGTCTATATCTACTATGACTGATTGATCAGCTGTGTCAGCACATGTGATAAGGCTCAGGCTAGTGTGTGTTTTTATGTTCGCTGCAAATACTCAAACCATACTACACCTTTTCTGTAGACTGACCACGCTCACTCAGCAAACAAACACACATAAATTCCCATAGATTCACAGCTTCTCTCTCTACCTTGCAAACTCACGGTGACTGTGTCACACTTCTTCCATTGACACACATTTCAACAGTTGCAAGCACTTTGAACAGCAAGGGCTGAGGGAATATGACTCCCTCACTCAGAGACCTTTTATGTATCAAAACCCCTTGATTCACAAGACTCTCACCTCCCAGAACCGCACTTTACTGCAAAATGAATGCTGTAACCGCCAGGCAATGTCAAGGTGAAGGAAACGTGTCAGCACCTCCCCCGGTGAGCTTTTCCTCGCTCCGGCTCTCTCCAGTTAATGATCCGAGCGTGGAGAGGGGTGCCTCAGCTAGGCCCAGCCAGATGAGCCCAGAGGGGATGGTTGGAGGGAGAGGAGGATACAGACTGTAATCACAGGCAATCATCGGTTCTCTCTGTGGATTTTTGCTACTCTGGACTGGACCGCTTGGCCCCAAACCTGTGATTTTAGCTGCGAGGGGGAGTGAGACAAAAGAAAAAGGAGGATGATGTGGACAATGAAGATTTATAACATGGAGTATGCACAAATGAAAGATTGTAGTGATTTACTGTAGGTGAGAAGGCCCCAGAATCCCCGGGTTCTGTTGGATGAGAGCAGGTGACATTGCCAACAGTGAATTTAGGATACATTTCTTGTTCTATATATTAAAATAAAAAGAGTTAGTTGTCATTCAGAGTCCTGTCTAGAATGTAGGAGGAAAAGGACAGTGGAGGCTGAGAAGTGGATCCAACCCCATTGGATCAACGTTGTAAACAGGCATGTCCATGCTAACCCTCAGCACAGTTAATAGTGTGGAATTCATGGTTTTGGTGTCCACATTTTAATGGATGGTTAGACTTACGAGGCATTTTAAGATTGTGTTTACTAGTTACTCAGTGACCGACCAACATGCCTGCTGCATTCAGTTTGATTAGCCAAGCTTAGCTCAAATGGAGCTGAACTACATGCTAGGATTTGCATTTTCAAAAAGAAGTTACAGTTTTTTGAAAGGAAATATGTGTACAGTATTTGAGCACAGCAGTGATAGAGACAATAAGAATCCCACCTGCCGATGTTTAGCAGGAATAATGTTCACACTTGTTCACCATCGTTGCTTAGTGTTTGCATGCTATTATTTGCTTTTTACTGCTGACCACAAAGTAAAGCTGAAGACTAATGGAAATGTCATTAGTTTTGCAGGTATTTGGTTATAAAACAAAAGAAAAAAAATCTTGAAGATGATAACGCTGCTCTATGAAAAATCAGTTCAGCACCAACATTATTATATTTCATGATGGGCACATTAAGTAATTGTGTGCACATCCCACCTACTGGCAGGTGCAGGACAAATGAGAAATACTAAATTAAAAAATATGTAATGTCCACCACACTGTTTTAAGCTCCCATAATTGAATACAAAGGCAACGTTTTGTCCTTATTGGGTCTTCTTCAGGGAAAGAAATTAATAAATAAATGACTCAGTAGGGTTGAAACGTTGCGTTTGTATTAAATTATTGGAGCTTAAAGCAGTATTACGGATATTACATATGTTTCACTTTTGACATGATTGTTTGTACCAAATTCCATGGGAATGCGGCCTGATGTGGCGAGCGCAGGCATTGTGGCTTCTCGACCCCCCCAGGCTAAATCTAATGCCGTTCTGCTTCCTCCAGCTCGCCTGTCTCTCTTCATGAACACACAACCAGCCCCCACATACCCTGCAGCAATGATACCAATATGGAATACAGAGCGGTTGTTCATTTCATTTTACTGCCAAGCTTGCTGGTGCCACTCAAAGAGAACAAGAGCACTTCCCCACAACTGCCAGTCTGATCTACTGGCGTAGATAGGCAAAAAATAACCTCCGCTTTTATGGCTATGGCTATATGCATGTCTGCTCTTCCTTTGGACCTGTAAACTTGTACATTGTGGTGTGTAGTGATACTTTGTGAGAGAGAGCCTTGGACTGTTTGTCTCTAACCCTCAGTCCTACGTGCTCTGCGGTTGAGTCTGGTTGTCTGCTTTCTACTGTGGTCTTTCATCACGCTCACTCCCCGTTCTGGCATGCCTGCCAGTATTGTGTGTGTGTGTGTATGTGAGTGTTTGTGTGTGTATGAGAGTGTGTAGGCAAGCCCAGATGTTTACTGCCATCTAGTGACCGAATGCTACAAATCTTTCAGTGGGGTCAAGAAAATTACCTTTGAGATCAAGCCTTCAAAAGTAAATCTATGACTCACCTTGACATGTAGTGTTTTGTAAGCACTGTTCATATACAGTAGGTGTGTTTGTGGAGGTGGAGGGTGGTAGCTCATTCATATGAGTCTATATTGGTGTAGCAGGTCAGTTAAGTCAATGAGTGAACGCTACTTCTTCTCCAATCCTGTGTGCTGCCACTTGTTACACATTTGCATATAAATTGCTGTAAATGTGATGTTGCTGCTAAATTCTTTAACCGGCACTTGTTTAAAATTCATAAATGCTTTACAATTTTTCAGGCATGGTTGAGCTGTCAAAAAGTCCTTTGCTACATTAAAAACCTGACAGGTGTGCATAGGCATTTACTGTAAATGGAAATGTTATGAAAGTCTCTCCCATTTTGTCTCTGAAAAGCTTTGAAGCCTCCCATGTCCTCTGTCTCTGTCCTTCCGTGTTCAGAGTCATTACCCAGTCTTGGCTAGCAGATGGTGAAGGGAGAGGCGTGCGTGCGTGTGTGTAGTTATATCCAGTGATTAGTATTGGGAAAATGTTTGGGGTTGCTAGGTTGACTGGCTGGCCTGACCCTTGCTCTGGGAGGGCGGGGGATATTGGGATAATCTTTCAAACTGGGTCATTCCTTAGGAATATACAGAAGTATAATGCATTTTATTATTATTTTCATCTTCTTTTTAAACACTTCTCATATGTATTGTAGTCCAGTTAACTAACTTCTCCTGACCTTTTCATAAACACACAAACCCAGATATAAATTCTTTGGACAAACACAAGCGCACACTACCCACACACACACACACACACACACACACACACACACAAAGACAGTCTCAGTCTCTCTCTCTCTCTCTCTCTCTCTCTCTCTCTCTCTCTCTCTCTCTCTCTCTCTCTCTCTCTCTCTCTCTCTCTCTCTCTCTCTCTCTCTCTCTCTCTGGTGCTGCCCCTGCTTCCCTTTGTTGCAAGTTGATGATCAGACTTTAGAAATGTACTCTTGTTTAGTGTTAATTTGTGTCTGTTGGTTGATTGTTTCCCTCCGGAGGAACAAGGATGGTGCTTTGTGGAGAAAAAAATGTAATGGCTATTGACATTCTGCTAATTGATTCCTATGTGAGAGTGTAAGAAAGAAAGAGACCTAGAGCTTAATGTAGACCAATAAATCATCATTTACAAACAAAATCATATGCTAAATTATGCAAAGTAACACCGCAGTGATGTAATTACAGAAAACAATATTCACGTGAAATATTCTCGGTGTGAAATATCATTGTTCTTCTAAAATAAGCACTGTTAAAAATGTGCTCCTCCAGCAACAACAGCACATGGACTCTGATGTTTCTGAAACTGCCAGACAGCAAACTCCGTGCTGCATAGACGGCTGTAATAAACATTTGATGCGTCTGCCTCTGTGTGCGTGTACACATAAGGCCCACTTTTCATAACGTGTTATTGTGCAGCCCTGTGGTGTATCTATTGACCCTTACTGAAAAATATGAAAAATTCTCTTGTTTATTCTAGTATCGGAAATTGCCTATTCAGTGGCTGGATACACTGGATATGAGCTGTCCAGCCACTCGAACAAAGAACGTTGACCGCATTTTCTCGATCTTCCCTCAGCAGTATGTGTAAACACGCCTATATGCTGCCTGTTTATACATTTTGAGCTCTCTGCACATCCTTGAGTCTCTTTTGGCAATGTTTTTTATAATTCCTCCACTGCTTGTTTACATGAACCTTCGCTCTGTTTCCTTCTCTAAATGTTGTGACAGCAGGTCTAAACAGGATGCAGGTCAGCTGTAATATTAGTTTATCCTAAAGATATACAGGTTGGCCAGAGTGTGTCCATGGACTGATATCACTGTATTCAGACTGTTTGGACAATGCTTCTTTGAAACGCGTCTCGCTGCACTGCAGATGGAGCTGCAGTGAGTGCTGCACAAAGCCTTAACAGCATCTTACAGTTGAGCTATGTTCAATACAATTTGACGCAACACGGGCATTTGGTGTTAAGTTTAGGATTTGAACACTGCAGTTCTTCTAATGCATTGATTAAATAATTAGATACCCAAAGGAAAATCAAGGGAATACAGGTTTGCACTGGGAGTGGCTTTGCTGGCTGGCTTGCAAAAAACGAATTGGTCGGTTTGGAAAAAGAGGCCTACAGTAAGTAGTCATATTTTTCTCATTTCTTAGACTTTGTGAACAACAATTGCAGAAAGGAGGACATTTGCCCTAGAAATAGCTTTTGCTAAATTACAAAAATACAAAAAATGAAGCTATTACACTCAGGTTTTTCTTGCTTCATGCTGTCAGCAGTCTCCACCAGCATTGGAAACTGGAAGCAAACACAAGCAGGCCAAGCGGACCAATCAGAGTTTAGCTTTTTTACATGGTATCTTTATCACTGAATTTGATTTCTTAGGAGTTGCATGTCAACTCTGGTTGTGGCTAAACAATATTTTGAGTTACTAGGTTGTGTGTTTTGTACATCTATAATCTGTTTCTTATTTTCCAGTGTTTAAGTGTCTGCTCACCATCACCCCCAGGTCTGGAAGAGTGGTGTTCCCTATATGTTATTTGGTTCTGTCAGCAAGCCGTGTCCTGGAGGGTGGATTTGGGATGAGGAGTAGTTCCTCTGGTATCTATCCAAGCCCATGTCTGTTCTGTCCTCTCCTGCCCCTCCATCCCCTTGCTTGGTTTCTTTCTCTTATTTTTCCCCATTTCTCCTTCCTCCTCTCCCATGACCTCAGTCAGTCCTCAGGAGGAGCAGTGTTCCAAAATGAGATGGTTTCTTCCAACCTCTTCTTCTTTGGTTGCTCTCTCCCTCTCCTTAACATTGAAAAAAAAAATCACTGCTGAGTGACTCATTCCAATAATTGTTGCTTTTAGCTGTATCAGGTTACTCTTTTCTCTAACTCTCTTCTTGCTTTGCTTCCTTTTCCCCAGTACAGTGTGGTAGCTGGGCCACTTGTGAATTAGAGCCTTTGAGCGAAAAGGCAGAAAAAGAGAGTGACATCAGGGAGGGAGAGAACGAGAGGGATCCAAAACCTGCGAGCCCTGTAATTTTATGCTCTATTTCTGTGATTGTATGTATGACCATTACAGACAAATGAGTCAATAGGAGATGTACTGCCAGCTGGGTCACTTTGTATGTGTAGATATGCGAGTAAACAGGATGTGTGTGTCTTATTTTAGCCTTGTCTGCACTACTTAGGTGTGTCTAGGTGGAGCACAACATTCTTGACTCTTACAGAAAAAGACACCTTTTTAACAAGAGGCGACAAAGAGATGCTACATGGGTGTGTGTGTGTGTGTGTGTGTGTGTATGTGTGTGTGTGTGTGTGTGTGTGTGTGTGTGTGTGTGTGGGAGAGACAGTGAGAACAAAAGAGACCGGAAGCGAGATAGCAACAGAAAGGGGAGGGGACCGAGAAAGGAAGGCCAGACCAAGTCCATTTTAAAATGGGCAAGAAATGCGAGACTTGCTAAACCATTTTTGAAAACAAGGGGGAAAAAAGAGCAAGACGTGGAGCGAAGGATGAGAGCCCTCCCTCCTGCCAAATCCCAGTTACTGTAGACTATCCTATGGCTAACCCTCCCTCCCTCCCTCCTCTCCCTGTCCCATGTGAGCAGCAGCCCGATGACTGGACCTCTCTGTGTCTCCGCTGCTTACACTTTGCTGCGCTCCGGCAGACATGCATTGTTCTCCACTGTACACTACTTGTTGCTCCCATTCCCAAAGACTTAGTCTGTGTTAGCCCTGCAGAAAGGATCGACAGGGAAATACTTGAGCTGGCTCGTCGTGAGTACTGACATTTAAATTTTGTTTTTTTTGTCAGGGGTGAAGAATTGTCTCATTCATTTGTTTGCCCTGCCAGAGAGTTTCGCCTTACGTTTTATGAGCTTGATAAATGTTGAGGGGATTTGCAGTAGGAGATTTCAAAACGTGATAGTGAAGTTGGAAAGCTGTGCAAAGAACGGAAAGAACCTTTTGTCATATGTTGGCGAGAGAAACGCTCCGGTAGTGAGAGCCTTTCTAGCTCTCCTCTTGTTTCTGACTGACTAGCTCCATTTTTGCTGACTCACTCTCTTAACTTAATACACAGGCTATGTGGGTGTGTGTACATGTGTTGTACCTGTCTGTCTGCAACCATCTTAATGCGCTTATGTGTGTCAGTCAAATTTAATAATTTTCTTTGTGTTCCTACCCGAAAATGTAAATATAGTCGAGACAGAGGGAGAGAAAAACTGAATAAATGAGTAAGAGACGCTGGCATGGTACTGCATCACTGTTTGTCATCAGTCTTTCACGTCCTTATTGATTTTCTTCTCCCTGCTAGCTGAACAAGAACAATGGCCCCATGCCTGGCCAAGACCCCGAGTAAATAAGCCAACTAAATATCAACACCAAATCTCCTGCAATGTTGTTCATTGATTTGCTTTGTTGCCAGATGTGTGCACACACACACACAAACACACACACACACACAAACACATACACACACACACAGACACACACACACACACACACACACAGACACATATACATAATCTGGCCTTGTCATCTAGAGGGACTCCATTGTTTGCCATGCATAATTGTTTGTGTGTATGTGTCTAAAGACTTGTCCAAAAGGTTTTGGACAATGGAGTCTGTCACTAAGGGGATGTAGACTTCTCTCTCTCTCTCTCCCTCTCCCTCTCTCTCCCTTTCGTTTTCCTGTCCAAGTCCCCCTTCACATCTGGATCTCCCCACCAGCTGTCAAGGAACAAGGGAGCGGATGGAGGGAGGGAGGACGGAGGTGTGGAATGGGGTTATAGAGAGAAGGATAGAAATGGTGAGGAAAGGAAGTTTGCATAGGCCAGAGTTCCCTTGTTAGACTTCCCCCAACGCAGGAAGAAAAACCTCACAATGTCATTGTGAATGCCCACTGTGTGAGAGGAAACACAAATGGTGTATGCACAGACGGAAAGCACTCCTTTGCGCACATACAAAGACATATTTAAGTTCACAAATGTGCACATAAAACGCAAATACCCCCGTGGACATAAATGCACACATATCCAAATCCATGTATTTGAACACACTCTGAAACATGCATACTAATAGAGATGCCGCTGACAGTGAAGCAGGCATTGAGCCCATTGAACTGCCTCATATGCTGCTTTAGTATTTAGCTCAGAGAGGAGACTGCTGATGCTTCGTGAAGGGCTTTGACCGTAGCATGTAGAGTTTTCATCGTGAGTTGTCCCCCCCAGGCTCTAGCTGTCAGAGCAATTCTTGTTATCTGTCAGTCTCTTTACTCTCTTCTACCTTTGGCTCATCACTGAGAGTCTGTCCATAGCGAGACTCTAATGAGACTCCCTAAAGTTGAAACTATAGTGAAAAGCTCTACTTTAAAGAGAATCTCTTGGCCTTTACTTCTCTATGCTTTTTCATTTTCTCTGCCAGATGAAACTGCACAAGCCAGCTGTTGTTGCAATGCTCTGCCAGAGCTGGGCAGCCACTCCTGTGCCTGTTTGTTCATGCAAGGGCAGGGCTAAGTGGCATGGCAACAGGTGTGTGTTGACATCATTAGCGTTATGCAAAAGGCGAGGCAGCATGGACACACACACTGATTCAGAAGGGCGAAAGTGTTGCTCACATCTGTTTTTGAGGTTCTTATGCAGTGAGTGTGATCTGCGGAGGGGTGGCTATGATTGGGACAGTGATAAAAACACCGGCCTTTATTTCCTCTTCAGCCTCCCAGGAATGGTTAGACTGTGCAGTTTCTGCCATATGTGCATGTCTAATTCAGCCATCTCCTTCTGTCAGTGCAGCTGGTCCGTGTCTGTCTGTAACGCTACTTTTCAGTTTATTTCTAGCTGCTACGAGCTAAGCCTGCATCTTTGTGTGATTTATAGGCGAGCAGCGATGATGATGCTGTCACTGCTGAAGGTTTACTGTCTGAATAGCCTCTCTTTGTGACTTGAGATCGGCGTTAATACTATTACATCTCCTGTAAATGTCTTGCACGTAATTAGTTTTAGCTTTGTAAGTGTGTCTTTCAATAAAACATATGTCATGAAATAACGTGTGTTCAGTATCAGGATGTCACTAGGCAGACCCAGACACCACAGCCAATGATTGAGCATCCTTTCGCACAAAAAGCGCTGTACTGTACAGTATGTTTCAGCCAACAAACTAGAGTAATGAGTGAAATGTGTTTAACTGGGTAACAAAGCTCTAGTTTGTTTTGGTTGGGGTAATAGTATTCACTCGGCGGTGATGTCAACAGTGTGCACAAAAATGTCAAATAGAGAATCAGACAGAGGTGGAACAACACCAAGGCTGATGACAAATAAATCACCACAGTGGGACACAATTAATGTATAAATGAATATAAATAAATGTGGGAAGCATTGAAACAGTCTTTAAGACCCTCGCAATAAACAGTCTGTTAAAGTCTGTAACATGTAATACATATATTACAACATACACACTAAATGATAATAAAGTGAAAATCTGTAAAAAGAAGAAAAAACTGTTTAGCAGATTAATTAAATTCACTAAAACTCAACCGTATTGATGAGTCAAAGTATGCTACATGGCAGCCATCTGGGGTATTTTTATACTGTCTTTGTATGTGTTAGGAGAACACGTCCTCTTAGCTTTGTGAGCTGGACTCAATACATATGCAAGGACCGCAGATGGGATGTTACTGATCCTCCTCTCTTTCTCTTCACTTCTCACTTTTCTCATTCATCCAGCCTTTTTTATTTTAGGACAAATGAGTCCTCAGAGCAGCACCTTATTATCCATCTCACGTTTTTGATCCCCGACCTGCTCTTTTTATGTTTCTGCTCTTATCTCAGGACACATGCATGCCGCCTCACTCACTCACACACACTCACACACACACACACACACACACACACACACACACACACACACACACACACACACACACACACACACACACACACACACACACACACACACACCTCCATTGCCTTGAATCAGAGATTTGTCATAGTCAGTTCACACCCTGCAAGACAGATTGCAGCACCTGAGGGGGGGTGGGCCTGGTTAGTGCTGATGTGGCATACACTGTAGGGCTGCACACAAGGAAACACAGTTATGTGCTTTGTCATATGTGTAGAAACAAAGCTGCATACATCAAATCAGCTGTTGGACGTTTAAACACCTTGTGGGGTTTGTCATATCATCATTAGCATCCTTGCTGAAGGTCCAACCATGAAGAGTTTCATGAGATTTCTGCCTCATTGCTACAGTTGGTTCCAATTACAGAGGAAGTCCGTCGTTAGACATTGCTGAGACATATTTGTGAATGTTGTCCAGCTTCTGGACAATTTCAGACTAATCTGTCATTAACTTGGCTGCATGCAAATGTAATCCAAATATCAGTCTTCAAATCAAGTTAAGTAGGACAAGCGTATACAAAACAAACCATGGCAGTACGTTTTTATTTGTTAGTGCAAGCAAGCAAATTATTTGTAAATAATCTCTTCTTGAATTAGGCAGAGAGTAAAGAATGTTTCTGCAGTGATATATGTTCATTGAGTGGCCGTGCCAGTGGCACCCATATTATCGCCATTGCAACTGATCTGCAGTTTACTCAAAAGCTATTCAGTCTACAGCCTGATTGCTTTTGACAGGCTTGCAAGACTCTCAAAATAGTTGATTCTGCCGTCTCAGTCTGGGAAGTACAGGATGTTGTATTAAACATTAAATTACTCATCCTTCTCCTTAGGCCCCATCTTTCTTCTTATATTTTGCCATTTTCATCCCTAACCATACTGTGATATATGCTAGATATATTTTTAACAAGAAAGCAAAACAGATGGTGACAAAAAGTGTGTGTGTGTGTGTGTGTGTGTGTGTGTGTGTGTGTGTGTGTGTGTGTGTGTGTGTGTGTGTGTGTGTGTGTGTGTGTGTGTGTGTGTGTGTGTGTACATATGGATGTGTATGTGGTAGGTGCATACAGACAGAATACTTGTACCGGTGCAGTGTCTTGCATGTCTGATATGTTGTTACAGGCTCACACTACAGTGTAATTCTCTGTACACCTGCTGGTTTCATGAAATGTGGCTTTAAAAGCTCATTAAATCTATTTTGAAACGGGTCAGAGGCCAGATATTGTATAAATCTTCAGCAAAATCTGAGTTTTGAGCGTGTCACAGGTTACACATCATGTTGACATGAAAGGATTACAGCTATTATTGTTGGAGAAAGAATATTCCCTGATTATAGCCAGGCTGTGTGTGGATACAAAGAGCTCTGATTACCTCTGGCACTGCTGCCCCACTTCCCAGGATACCAAGCATTGACTAACACAGCAGGGGGACAGGAAAGGCCGTAGGCATACACACTCTTATGTACAGTACTGATACAGAGGCACACATCCAACACAATGATTAGCACTTTGCAAATTAATCTCATGCTTTACTTTCACTCTTTTTTTATAATTTAGAACTGAACAATTCTGTGGAGTTCAGTATTACATACACACAATATAGGCATCAACAACATTTACAACATGGTACAGAGCTAATATTTCAGTATAAAACATGCAAGCTTATGGATGATTACCTTTTTGAATGACGGTGTGTAGCCCCTCACTGAGTACTCGATAAAACACTAATAAAGTATGATGATCTCTCTGAACGCCAGCCGTCCACAGACACACACATGCTGTTTCATTTTTGTGTTGCCCATGGCGACGGCTGGGCTAGGATCGGTGGTGATGTCAGCAGTGATGTATGAGTGTTGGAGTGCAAGGGGGTGACCTCAGCCGAGGGGAAGTCCCAAAGGACACATATCAGCTGTAGCCAGCGCTCGCTGTCAGGACTTTCTCACACTCAGTATCCGTACGAACAACTAAAGCTGCCCTGACCCCTATAAACCCCAACTTCTGATCCACAGGCATCACAAATCACCAGCACCCGGCATGACAAAGACCTCTGACATGCACACATGCACACATGCACAGCCCCACACACCATACATTGTCTAATACAACCCCAAAAAAGGGTTGGGAATATTTAGAGGGTGATTTTGGAGAACATGAAAGGTACACTGTGGAGCTTTTGGTCTGCAGGAGCAATGGTATTTACCGGGTAATAGCTAAGATTCAAGCAGGGAACTAAGCCTGTCTCCATGGTGAACTACATCTATTTTTGTACATTTTGTTGTTGAAATTTATTTAAGATATGCTACTAAGGCCTATTCAGCTCCTACATTAAATGTTTTAGGACATTCAGCAAGCATTCTGGTCATGTGTAGGAAATTAAAAGCATGCATTTTCACAGTTGGATGTAGTAATGTGGTGTAAATGGTATCAATAAAAGAGTGGAAGAACATAAAGACAACCACTAGCCAATGTCAGCAATGCAGATTAGAAAAAAAGTTTTGCAAATATTTTTTGAAAAGCATGTTTATCAGGACTTCATGATGCATTCAGTGTATTTTGGTTACAAATATTGAGAGTAAATAATGTTAGCATTCAGTCAGTGAATGTACCTTTCTGTTGTGAAACAACTTGAAATCGTCAGTGTGTATGCTGTAATTTAATTAGGGTGTAGTTATAGTATTTCCTGTAAGTAAGGCCAGTGGTTATGCTCATCAGTCTTGGTTTGAGGCTTTTGGCTTCTGGCACATGTGTCCTGTGGCTTTTTTTCACCGGGCAGGCAACTGAGGCAGCTACGTATGTTTGTGTCATGGTCTGTTGTTGGCATCAATGTGTTTTTGCTGATATTAAAGCCTATTAGATCCAGCTCATCCATTTTGCCTCAGAATGGTGGCCTCCGTCCAGGTTGGCACAGAGGCTGCCTGCCCTCTCTTCTAAAGCAACAGTCCATAAATGAATGGTTGCCAGTCTCTCTCTCTCTCTCTCTGAGGACAGCTGTTCTATCTGTCATGGATGGAAAAAGCAATCATAGGAGCAACAACCACATCCATGGATACATATTAGGAATGTACATACTGTATGTGTGTTCTAGGCACAGGGATGTGTGCTCTTGTTTGCATAAATCTGTTCTTGTGTGTGTAAGCTGTGAACTCTTATGAGGTGGAGAAGATCAAGAGCCTGTAATAAAATACATTTTCCTTTGGATTAATTTTATATTAACGTCTCACTCATAGGTGAGTGTTTAATGGCTGTTGTAAAAGTAAAGGTTGGTAAACACATAAAAGTGCTAAAGTTAAAACAGTGTGTTCTAAATGTGTGGGAGGAGAGAGGGGAGGAGGGAGAGATTAAAGTTGCCCTGCCACATGTATTTCATTACATTGTGGTATTGTCTAAAGTTCTACCATGTAACATTTTCTTGTGGAAAAATGCCTTGGTCACCTTGTTTCAAGCCATTCTAGTGTGGTATAGAAAGCCTGCAGTAAGACTTAGCTTGATTTTTGCCAGTTCTCATTAATATTCAATGAGCTAAGCTGCTTGATTCTCATTGGCTAACAGCTATCCAACGAGAGCCTGGCTATCAGTATCCTTTACCCAGTGCAACTGGGCGAACTCATGAATAGTAATGAGCTCAGTCAACATGACGTCAGACTGACCAGCTTTTGTAATCGGCCTGATTTCTCTGCTCATTTGTTTTCAGTGGCTAGAGCTGACAGAGGAGGTAGCAGTTCATCTTCACATTCACAACATGACACAAATACATATGGACCTAACATATTTATTAAAAAGAAAAAAAAAACTTTTGTGTGGTAGGGCACCTTTTAATGTGCAGGTTTCTGATAGTTTACTTGCATAGAAGGATGTTTTCTGTCTTTAACACTAAATTGATTTGAGCAAAATGAAGGAGCGCCTGGGTAGCTCACCTGGTAGATTGTGCCTAAAATGCCCAAAACATAATTTATAAGACAGTAGCCCTTGTCAAACCAATTAGATTAGCTTTTTTCACTTATTTATATAGTCCCTGTTATGCTTTTTTAGTTAATCATCATTTAGTGTGTTATAGTTTTTTGAGTATGTAATAAATGACAGCACTTTTTCTCAACTGCCTGAAACGTCACACCCACATTTCTGTTTGAAACTCCTCAATTAGTGATGTCAATACTTTTAATCCCAGCAGACTTGGCCAATTTGGAAGGAGGGCCAAGAGCTCAGAGTGTGGAGGTACTGCAGCAACGGGTAGCATAAGAAACATGATGTGTAAATCTATTCTAGTATACCCCAAGAGTACAAATATGAAGCTGAAAAGGAGTATAACATAAGTTCTTTAAGGAAAGTCACAATTCTTTTTTTCAGCTCAGTGTGACATTACAGACTCCATGAGAGGGGTTTCATTTGTCTCTTTGCTCCCAAAATAGTAATATTACCTTGGAACTTAGTGGCAAATGTGTGTCAGATCAAGTCAGGTCTTATGTATTATCCCTGCTCTGCCCCAGGTGGAGCTGTTGCTCCAGCTGTGGATGGTAACCCCCCCCCTGCCCCGTCCTGCCCCCTGCCTCCATGAAACATCCTCTTGTAACCTCTCTTTGTCTTCTCTGCCTGTCTCTCACTCAGTGTTCTCCTTCCTGTTCCTAGCCTCATTATGTTGTTAGTTAGTCAGTAAAAGTTATGATTAGTAAACTTTTCTTTCCTATTTTGTATTCACTGACAATGACTGTAGTTTACCCACCTTTCATTTTGGCAATACGTCATACTTAAAAACCCGGTCCTTAGCAGTAAACATGTTTCCACCACATGTCCTGCTTTCTGAAGCCAACCATTCATGTGCATAAACAGACTGAATCAGAAGTCTGGTTGAGGTTATGACTGAGCTAAACCCTGGAACTAGACAGTGTCTGAGCTGGGCTGACTTTATTCTGGCCACAGTCAAATGATCAGTGTAACCCGTTACCAGGTGAAGATGCATCGCCGTAACTCTGCTCTCTACAGCTTTAGATCCAGGTAAGTAAAGCCTTCGCCTTCTGCACATTTCACCCATCATTGATAATTATGTCATGGATGGTGCCAAAGTAAAATATATAACAAGGGTTTGTTTGTGTTTGTGTGTGTGTGTGTGTGTGTGTGTGTGTGTGTGTTTGTGTGTGTACCTGCAGGTTGGCTGTCTGAGGGTTTTTAAAGAGCAGCCTGGTTATATCTGAATGCTTAAATCCATTTCATAGTAGCTTGTCTAAATCTTTTATACCCACAGGTGCATTTCTATAGTGTAGATTTGTTTGCATACCAATAAATGTGTCTTGATTGGTGGCTTTTGATGATGATATTAATGCAAATGTATTGAATGGGCCTAAATGCAAGCTCTTGGTGTTTCAGTTGTTATGGTTACGCCAGTCGTTCATCCTACATTTACTTAGCTCCCCACATCCCTAGCTCCCTCCACCCACCAGATTGTGGGACCAGAGCCAGAGAAGTAAGATTTCACACAAGCACACACACACACCCTTGGAAATACCACTGCCCGGACTTCAGTTTGTAATTCTCTTTCAGATATGGTATAGAGAGCTTTACATACTCAGGTATGTGCTTCACAAGCCACATGTGAACACATTTTTTCATGCTCGGCTCATGTCTAGATGATCTTGCAGCTGTCTCTCAATATATTCCAGACTTTGACAAGGAGAGACAGAGAAAAGAAGCGAAAGTAATTAAATCGGGTTTGTCCTCATGTTCTGTAACACACAGCCCATGTAATTGCAATAACCCGGTCTTAATATCGCTATGGACCATTGTTGCTATCCATCTTTCATGTCTGTCTCTACTGTCAGTTTTTAATGTTATTGACTGCATGTACAGTGAAATTTAGCATTGTCTTCGAAGTGTGGGAGATCGTGAATATTATACTTTTCATGCATTATTATGCATTACGGTTCGAGCCAGTTACCGATAGAGCAGATCCACACCTGCATTCATGCTGATGTATGTACAGATGCAGTTTGTTTATTTAGGATCCTCAGCTCCTGCATTGCAGGTGCTATTCTTCCTGAGGTCCTTACAGCTCACTTGAAAATGTGGCAAGGCAATAATGAAAGACACATAACATATTATAAATGAAAATTGTAAGACAAAAACTAAACACACACTATCCTTTCATAACAACTCATGTAAAACAACAAAATACACACACATAACACAGATACAGACACACAGACAACTCCACCATTGCAGTCATCCTTACGTTTAGGCTGACAACATTTTTAAGACCGGTCTACATGTCTACATACTCTCATCCCATAACATGTTTTCCATCCTCTCTGGACACATCTCACAATGGAACAAACATACATATGTTGTCTGCCTCCACTTCTTCAATCAATAGATATGTCTTAACTAAACTTTTAAATCTCCTTTTACTGCTTTCTTGTGTACATTTTGCGTAACTGCAGTGCAGGGGAAGAAGAAATAATCAGAAAAATGAAGTATATACTACATTGGCCTGGGCTGAATGCCAGCTCTGCGCCACAGGATATGGATAGCTTTACTCCCAGCATGGGCTCAGCACCAAGCCCTGCAGCAGTGCACTCCTGTACCAACACAAGCCTCCTGTGAGTGTGTGCTTCAGGGACCCCAAGCCTGTCTTCATCTCTCTGACCATAATTTCCCTGCCCGACTATTTTCTTAATCTGTATCTTTGGCAGCTTGTCTGATTGTTTTTTTTTAAATACAGTATTCATAATACTGTATTTAATCAAAGTAATTTAGTAGGCAACACAACATCTGATGGTTGCAGTTTAGTTGTTTCTCAGATTGATATAATTGTAGCTTACATATATTGAGTTTGTTTTATTTGTTTAGACAAAGTAAATAATATCATCTTGGGCTTTTTTAAATTATTATCTGACATTGTAAAGGTTAAAAGATAATCAAAAATAAAAATGGATAATGAAAATACACATTTTTAACAATACACATATCAATGACATTATATCATAATACATTCAAGACATCTTTCCCCAAATGAAGATGCATGCAATCTGTTTTCAAACATGGCACTTCCTATTTAGTAATGTGTCCTATCCTCAGGCAGAGCCATCTGTATCACAAACTCAATGTTACTCAACCTGTACTTAATCTCAGTGGGCCCATTAACCTCTACACTGCTGCTGGTCCCGCTGAGTCGTCTCCGCTCCAGAGAAGCTCCACTCTTCCAGAAGGGTGTGTGTGTGTGTGGGGGG
>NC_048424.1:9909676-9912176 GCF_013103735.1 Etheostoma cragini
GGGGGGGTTACTGGTGCATTGGCTGGCCTCTAACCTAGACTGGAAGGACAATTATTAAACACACAAGTTAATGACCGCCGACTGCTGTTTTTTTTTTTTTTTGCCGGTCTGGATGTCTCTTTGTTGTTGTAGTTGTGTGTGATTGTGTGTTAGCGCATGTTACACACACCAATAAGATCTGTGGGGACACGGATAACGGAGCTACAGAGAAATTGAGTTGGCGAGACAGAGTCAGAAAGGTGTGTTAATTGGTTAGGAGTGACCATCTGGACCAGAGCTTTCAGACAGGACTCCCCACCAGCCTGTAATGAGGTCTCGTCAGGCCGGAGCAACAATCGCCACGGCCTATGCCAAGCACCGGGGCCTTGCCATGGTAACCTCTAAACCCTTTTATCACCTAAAAGGTTATGAGTCAGCCAACTACAGCACAGAAACACATAAGTCATCCCTGATATGACTAAAATCTTTCAGATAGATAAGTGACTACTACAGAATGTTTTCAAATATGAATTGTAATTATTTTAACAGTTATGGTTGTAATCTGAATTGGGCATTTAACTACACTGACAGAACTTTTTTTGCTAAATGAAAAGTGTCTTTGAGAACTGAGTATCAAACTATCAAGAACTCAGTGTTTTTGTTAAATGTCTTTGTTGTGTACTTCTTGTTCTTTTCTTCTCATTCTGAGTCAGATTTGGATCTTTTAATTTGGACAATTTCAGTTGAGAAGGTTCTAGCAGCTGCTGGTCTTTGCTAAAGACCCCAAAACATGAATTGACCCAAGCATATAAAAAAGAGGAACATTTCAATCACAGAAATAGCTCTTCATATGATTTTCTAATTGTATTTGTTTGATCGCATCTACCAGATCCACAAGTTGGACCAGGACTTCATTCGCGGCCATGTGAACCTGTTTAAGTAATTAGGAAAATATACAAGTTTTGTTTTGTGTTTTTGTGGCTCATCACTGCCACTGGGTTCATATTTTGCCAGTGTAAGCAGGATCCTCTGGGCTGAAATGGGGGAAAATTCCTGTGAAAGTGGAGGGCTACGGCAGTTGAGCTGATCTTGCACTATGTTTGTGTGTTGTGTGGTTGAGTTTTGTGTAGACAGTCAGACAGACAAACAGAGACAGATTGAGACTGCTTCATACTCACACACATGCACACTGTCAGCCAGAAAGTGAGTTTGGTAGTACGAGACACTGTCCTAGTGTCTGATTGGTCCTCCTGCCTGTCAGTCACCTGTGCTGTTGACTAAACTTGATTCATTATGTTTTTTGTTTTTTTTTAAATAAATGCAATATATGCAAGCAAAAAGATGGTTATGGAAGATACTGAAATTTAAAATTGAATTTAGCACAAAACCAAATGTCAGCTGATCTCTTTGGATGAAACACTGATCACTAAAATTGAAACCACTGTAATGTAATACAATGGCTAGGGTACAGAGGAAACACAAGTAAAAGTTATAAATAATTGTGAATGACATGTGAACAGAGCTAAATGTGCAGTGGTCAAGGTTTAACTCAGGACCAAAGTTTCATAATTATGGGGGGGGGGGTGTCTTATATAATGTGCTCGTTCCAAGCCACAAAACTGTACGTGCTGTCAGACCGCAGTTAAATCTGGAGTACAGAGCCAGTTACACAGCGAAAGTACAACAATTTAGTCTGAGGTACCTGAAGAGCAGACACACATCAACACCAGTTTTAAATCATATAGTATTCAAACTTCTTACTCTTAAGCCTCAGTTGACACTTTTGCTATGAACTCAGGAATATTTATGTTTGTGGTTACGGTACAAAATGTAAATCAACAATGATAACCCATTGTTAAAAAGATGGCTTTTCTTCCCTCACTTGTTTAGATTCTTTGTCTGTGTCTTTGTCAGCAGGATATCTGAAAATGGATTTCTAAGCAGTCCAGCGGCCCTGTGCCAATGAATTTGTTGCTCTAACAATGAAATAAACTGAGACAGAGATTGTATTCTAGATGATAATAGTGTGTTTATGGACAGAATAATTCCGTTTAGCTAAAAATGTATGAGTGATGAGAACCGGTTCTTGGTGGACGTTTGTATCTTCATCTGGAGAGGTTGTGTTTGGGACTCAGGCAGAAAGTCAGATCACTTTTCTCCTTTTGGGTCTTGACATTGATATATAGTAATGGGAACATTTTTTAACCCATGTATTGGCCCAATATTCACTTATATCCCCAACAAAAGTCCTAACAGCACAGAGCATTGGGATTTGGTTAGATAATAGGCTGGTGTTGAAAATTCCTCTGCACTGAGGTTTTGCTATATTGAGCCACTGTTGTGAGTCAGAAGACAATTTTTTTTTTGCATGTCAGCATGTATTTTAACATGGTTGTTATTTGCCTCCTAATATGCAAATTGGACAAGTATGTGTGACAGATCATATGTTGCGAGTTGCATGGGAGATCTATGATGGCAGTGTGCATACTGACAGTAATTACAGAAGACTGTACCACAGAGC
>NC_048424.1:9914676-9922133 GCF_013103735.1 Etheostoma cragini
ATCTGCACCAATCTCAAAAAACACTGTGCACTCAGTTAAAGTAACCTGGCGTCTTACACAGTGCTGCGCATACTTTTGGAAGCTCGCTTACATCCAAAACAACATCTGTCCTTTCAGTCGCGCCTGATTAAAACACTCTGGAATTTCAGTTCACACACTCACACACACAATAGTGTAACATAATCACCTACCACATGACCACGGAGGCAGACACTGCATGGAGAATCTGGGGATCCAGGGCTTAGCAAAAATATGCTTTGTTTATATATCAGTGTTTCTTACACAAAGCACATGAAAGGGACCTGCAATACCACTGCATTAATAAAAGCATGAATTACTATTTGTAAATCCTACCCGGAAATGCTTGTGTCTGTGGGAGGCAGAAAAGAATATATGCATATAGAAACTGTAAATGTATATGTCATTGAGCTAGAGAGTGTGCACTCGAGTAGAAACCAGCCAACACATACAGAATTCTTAGAAATAAATGTCAAATTCACAAAAAAAAAGGATGGGAACAATTGCAGGGAAAATGTTTTGTCTGAGTTAAGAGGTGTCAGCGGGTCATGTTGTTACAAACCTTGAGGGACTTCCTTTATCCTCACTGCGTCTCAGTGACACTGATAAATTGTGTTATTTATTTCTTGGCCCTGGATTCCTGCATTACATTGACACCCTCACAGGATATTGTGTTTCGTTCCGTGGGTGCAGGTAAACAGACTTGACGTGCTTTCTTCGGCCACGTAGCCAAATTGATTTTTTCCACTGACATATCGTACATTGTGCGAGCTGTTTGAGAAGTCCTGACAGACAGTGTATATTGTGTGTACAAACAGCAGACCTTTATCTCTTTTTCTGTATCACAGTGTTCTCCCTGTTGCCCATGCATATCACACTGAGTTTATCTCACACTCTCCCCGCTGTCTCCCTCTGCCTTTCTCGTCTCTCTATCTCTCTTCGCCTCAATAATTCCTGTGTTGATATTTGAAGTTTCCCCTAGCTTTCTAAAGACTCCAGTGTTCCGGTTGACCACCCTATGAAAAGTAATACCTAGAGCACACAAACAGCAAGCGCCAGGCATTTCATTATTACTCCCTGAAAGTATTGTTTTCAGTGGAAAGACCACTGTGTTGATTTAATTTAATGAGTTGCTTAGCTGGGGGGGGGAGGGGACCCAGGCAACAGTAATTAGTTGTCATGCTAATTGGGTTTGTGTGATAACTCCCACATGAGAATCAGTGGCGTGTGAAGCACTGTGGGGCTGGCCCAACCGCCTACTCATCACACACACAACACATTTATCACACATAAACACACGTATATGCACACACATAAATAAGAATAACGAATGCTCACGTCCAGATTGGTTCAAAGAAAATGCCTCGGGACTGTCGAGCCTTCGGCCCATCGACTGAGCGAAATTAATGATGTGAAAATCTTGATCCCAATTATTCACTAAGAGAAGGCCCTCTGACAACCTGAGATAAGAGTTCAGGACATTCGATCCAATAAAGCTTTGGGTATAAACCTGCAAATGTTGATTCGGCAAAAAAGGAAGCGGACGTATAGAAACATGGGGTAAGAAAAAGGTTGATGAAGAAATGGTAATCAGAGCAAAAAGAGAGGTGACTACAACCTTATTGCTTCAATGTGAGGAGTTTATAGTGAGCTACATTTTACATAGTAATATCATGAAAACATTTTAATGATGTAGTCTAAAATTTACTGGAATAGAATAGGCTGCATACTATCCTTGAGGAATTAATCAGCATACAATGTCATTCCCAGTACTGTCTACTTTGGGTGGAAATCCTGTAAAACTCTTATTTTACAAGGCCACATGTGGTGTAGAGTGGTCACGTTAAGCATTCCTCAAGTGCGTTGGTGGTGCCCTTGATGTCTGTCTACTAAGTTGTTAATCACCCTGGTAGCATGGTGCCTGACTCCCAAAGGGGCTATTTTTAAAGCCTGGGTCACTGACCTCCAGGAAGGGTCACTCTCACTATCAGGGGAGGTCCAGCTTCTGCTTTGCTTTAATGCTGTCTGCATTTTTTTTCTATCTCTATCTCCTTTTCTCCCCATACCGGTCTCTGAGAAACTCTCCACTGTCTCCTTCCTTCTCTTCATTGTGTCTTAACAACTCATGGTTAGAACTAAATAGGTTTTACTGTTCATTTCCTTACAAACTTTACATAATAATGTAACTGTTTTCTAAAACTAACTGCAATTCCACTGCAGTCTTCTCCCGCTCTCGGCGCTTACCTACTGCTAGTACCAGCTCTGCTCGGCTCGGCTCGGCTCGGCGGCGGTGCCCTGTCCTCAATTTTTCATTGTAGATTTAGTTTCACCTCATGCGTGAAGCAAGCGCGGTTGGTCATCAAACCGACGCCGCAGGAAACTGCCCTGTCCTAACGAGAAACTGCCCTGTCCTAACGAGAAACACACAGGCCGTGTCTTCTGGCGTGGCCACAGCCAAAAGACACATTTTGTTATAAAAAAAGCTGGAGACAGCAAAAAAAAAAACGCCCCTGGTTAAACTATTTCAAAATGTCCGTCTGTCGTTAGCTATAATGATGCAGTGATTAGTGACGATTCTCTCGGACCAATCAGTAGTCTTCGGGTTTTCACGTTAACTTTTGGTATGACCCCAGCTCACTTAGAACCTCAATGGAGGTGATACTAAAAAAAAGTACTTGGTAGCAATTTTAGCAGGTATTTTTTTCATGATGGAATAACATCATAATAAGTCAAGATGAGCGGGTAGCATATAATGGAAAAACACCATATCTGACTCCTCACCAACCTTCATCTTGTGTCTGCTTCTCCTCGCTATGCTCTGCTCTACTTTGTATCATCACCCGTATTAGCGTGTTTCTGCCCACTTTTGTGATAATCTTGCTGAGTCATCAGCAGTTTAAAATGAAACCTTACTGTGATACACTCTAATCCATGTGTGTCTCAACAGAAGTTTATCTTAGCCTTTTAACTTTATTTAGCCTGTGGGAGTGTTTGAGTGGTTAATGAAAGGACTTAGTGGGAGATTAGTTGATTCTTTGTAGATGTATGTTCCCTAAAATAATACATTGCAACAAACCTGCTCTTTCCTGAGTTTTTGTCTTGTCCTAACCTGTTCTAAAGGATTTCTTCCCGTTCCTACGAGTCCTGTAAATTGAATCACTGCCAATGTAGTATATATACGACGTTCCACTTCTAAGATCTTGTCCACTGGATGTCATTCTTTTCGGATGTCTCGTTACCTTACGCTTTCTTTGTGTTGGAATTTGGAACTCCAGTGGATTTTTGAGGACTATGGTTAACTGCTCCTCAGATCTCTGCAGGGTAAATCCAGACAGCTAGCTAGCTAGCTAGACTACTTGTCCAATCTGAGTTTTCAGTTGCACGACTAAAACAACCTTTGAACGTACACATGTTCCACCAAAACTTCTCCGAGCTATTTTGTAGCGGTACTGTGGCTCTGCTTGGTTCTTAGCACCGCGCAAAACGTGACTGGTGATTGGTTTAAGGAAATGCCAATAACCAGAGCACATTGTTCTCCCATCCCGAAATGCTGTGTCAACTAACCACAATCTCCTCTGCAGTGCTGTGGAGCGAGGTGTGGCAATGTGAGACTACTGTCATGTCTGTCGTAAATCCCAATCCCTTTTTTTTTTTATACAGGCTTGTTTTTAAATGATTTATATTGAGCAAATAGTAACACACATCACATCACGGCTCGGCACATAAAACGGCTGTCTGATATGAAAGCTCCCTGGCTCACTCTAGAGGTTTTCCTGCTCCTTCCCAAACCTGATGACACGGTGTAATTTTCCTCCCATCCCACAGGAACCCAGCAAAATCAGCGCAGGATGAGAAGAAGGCATGAAAAGACAATGAAACTATTAATTTTAGATAGGAGAAGAGATGAAAGAAGAAGGGAGAAAGGCGATAAAAGTGTCAAAATAACTTTCATACTTAACATCCATCAGGATGCAGTCCAAGACCTGAGCCTTTCGACACTATGTTCAAAGTAACCCACGCTAGCAATTTATATTCATGATTATATTATATAATATTTATTATATTCAGATTCACGATGATTCATGATGGGGTTCTTTTCACGAAAGAACCCCCGATATGTTATGAGAACCGTTAAAATACATTTAGCGCTCAATGCCTACTTTCAGGACCAATTTATTGACACTTTAATTAGTTGCAGGCAAATCCTCTTTGTGTTCACATACTCCAAATGGTGCCCTCATTTCTGACCAAAGGTTCACATATTATCCAAAGAGCTGATGGAAGGAAACAACTCTCTTGACATGTAATACATTGACAATGAGCTTATGGTGAAAGAATTAGCAAGTGACTTTTTGTTTTCTCTCATCTGGCAACATGACACCTTGATTAGTGCTTAGTGGGAAGAGAGAAGGGGAAAGGTGGCATCTCCAATCACACACACACACACACACACACACACACACACACACACACACCAGCAGTGTTTGATGAGTGTACACTGAGTCAACAGGCTTCCTGCTCTTCTCATTGATGGTACAGTTTGATCCCTCTGTTTGAGTTGCTCCAGGTGGGATCACACCGTCTTGTATTTGGCTATGGGTTTTTTTGCGCAGGGAGAGTGTTTGTGGTGTGTAGGTGTGTGTGAGCGTGACTTTAAACACCCCTATTTTAGCTGGAAGGAGGGGGAGGACCAGGGTGGTGTCTCTAAATACATAGTCATCAATCATAGGAGACTGATGGACAGTGCAATGATGTAATGGTAGTATGGACACCCACATCCACACCCACAAACACTAGCAGTCCTACAACTTGCTGCTGCTGTCAACCTGAGGTCAGAGATGAGGATCTGAGGTCGGCAGGGCAGACCCCCAGGTTGTTGACTCACCGGCCACAAAGCTGCTCTTGTTTGAGCGTGTGTTCTGTGTGTTTAGATTGCAAGCAGGATACTGCTAACCAGCTGCTGTTCATCCAAAGCCTATAAAAGTAATTGTTCACCTACACACACACAAAGTGGAGTAACTTGGATGACGAATTCAGATTTGGGTTGCATGGGTAGCCTACACCACTTAAACCCAGGTTGAAGTGTCTTGAAAACTACGTGAAGGATAACAATGACATTGTATTTAAACATTCATGATCCCCAGAAGATGAATATTGCAGACTTTGGTAATTTTCGGACTTTTCCTCTAGTGCCATCATCGGGCCAAAGTTTGTCCAATACTTTGGTTTAAGACCTGCAAAACTATGGACTTTCCCTTCAGCCTCAGCCATAATAGGAGTTTAGTTATAATTAGCAAATGCAGGCTAACCCGCAAAACTAAGAAGGTAGACATTATACCTTCTAATCATCAACATCATTGCAAGATTGTTAGCATGCTGTTGTGAGCAGTTAGCTCTTAACACTGTTGTGCCTAATTACAGAGTAGCTGGGAGTCTTGTTTCAAGCATAAATATCTTTTATTTTTTTAGCCACCTATTACATTTCTCCTTGCACTACAGGTGAAACTGTAGCTTTTTGGATTATGTAACTGATCACCTTTTATTTGGTTACAGAAAGGAATGCGTGGTAAAAGTTGTTTTTGGTCTGTTCTATTTCTTTTTTTGGGGTTATGTTACTTGTATGTATGTTCTCATTACATGTGGTGTTGTAGGCCGATCTGGTGAACAGCAGGGGAAGCAGCATTTTTGATTGGCTTGGAACCACAGGGAAGGGATTTGAATTTTAACATGTTGAATCTTACTCTCTGTCTCTCTCTCTTCGTCTCTCTCATCCTTCTGGCATCTATCACAAGACCTAGCAGCTGTTGCAGCTCTGAGAAAATGGGCTTCTGACCATCTACAGGGAGAATCAGAGACAGACTTCTTCATTACAATAGAGTGGCCTGCTGGTGGAGCGTAACAAATGGCTGATCAGATAGGATAGCTGTGCAATTTCACGCTTGTACATAACGTGTCTCTTTTTATTTTACATATTTAAATAAGCACAGAGGACATTGCTGTTACATTGTATGCTAACTGCTGTTTGTGATATGTGTATGTGGCATTTCTTTAAAACAAATTAAGCAGTTACAGACAACGTTTCATGTTTTTTTTTGTTATCCTTCAGCATTTCATCCAGATTAATGCCAGGCGTATGTATCACCCCCTTAAAAACATTTTTCCCATGCGCTTTTTTTTGTTTTTCACACAATTGTGTGAAGAATGTGCTTTGTTCACAGTCCCTATTCAGCTCTGGCTGGAGGGACGTATTGGTGGAAAGCTCTGTCAGCATGAGATAAAAAACTTTTCTGGGCTTTTAAAAAAAACAACCTTAAATGAGCTGTACTCCTGTAATAGCTATAAAAGCATATACTGATCTCAGGATAACTACAAAATCCTTGTTGAAAACATTCATAGCAGGCAATAGGAACTCAATCAAAATCATTATTAAGTAAGATTTGGTCAGCATGGGTACAGTAGACATTTGGAAATTAATTCACATATGGTGTTCAGGGTTAAAAAAAGTGTCACTGGTCAAATTATATAATTCAACAATTATAAGTCAGGGTTTGAATAACTTCTCATGTAAGTTATAATTGGAATATTAATGATTCCTCAGTCATCTGAGTTAATTCCTGGCAATTGTGCTTCTGACACAAGACAAGTGTTTTTTTTTTTTCTCTTTGGTGATGTTTTGTTGGGAGGAGTGTGTGAGGGAGAGAGAGACGGCGGGTGAAGAGAGGGGGGAGGCGCAGTGTTTGGAGGATTTGCTCTGTGCTCCGGGCGTTCTCTCACTCGAAATCTTTAATGGAAATAAACTTATGTGTGCTCGCTCTACTATTTTAGACACTTTTCTGTCACTCGTCGAGGGATTCAATTAACTTTTTGGAAACTTCTAGCCCACTCGCACGACATCTCCCGCGGTGTGGGGTTTACTTTTATGACCGGGCACGGATCCGTGAAGTGCGGGATCCGGAGCAGGGAACTCCCCGCAAGGAAGTTTTCAGACGAGTGACCTGTTGTGGGTTCAACACAACTCGAGGCCACCTTTCTTTCCTTTTGAGTTTTTATTAAATTACTTGACATTCGACGCACGAGTTGTTGTGGGAGTTGCGTGACTATGTCAGGGCGCAGTTTAAGCATTACACATTGGATCGTGCCAAGCAATGTTGGAGCATTTCACCGGTGCGTCAAGGGCAACTTTCTCTAGGAGCAGCCTTGGCACCCACATCTCGTTACTGCTGGTGGTCAGGCCCCCGCCCGTGGGCTTGGATTCAAGCTTTTGCACAAAACTGGTCTGACTGAACAAAATATTCTAAAATTATGGAAGGTGCTCAGGGGACCGGTGCGTGTTCCGATGAGCCTACCGATGAGCCCCGGGCAGGCAGCGCTGCTGCGTCCGACAGTTTTTCCCAACTGTGGACGGACGTTATGGGGATGCTGGTAAGTTGTTTTTTTTT
>NC_048424.1:9922143-10028317 GCF_013103735.1 Etheostoma cragini
ATCATAGACTGACATCATAGACTCACAACTAACTGAGAGTTTTCCCACTCATCCTCAAAGTTGACACTGATTTGCCGAATGAGAGGTTGTGTATCCAACCGGTCGGTGCATGCTAATCACGCATCCAAAACCACGCAGTGCATCCTCGTTGTAGGCCCGAGTTTCAAATGCACCACTAACACGCTCCTGGTCCGGGATTCATTCAGGTGTATTAGTTGGACGCTGCTAAGGATGAATTCACACTGTTGAGTCTGTTGGGTCTCGATGCAAACAGGAATCGTGTGAGATAATGGTATGCTACGGATTTTAACCCTTTGTGGGCCTGCTGTGTGTTGTTTGCAGCCATGTTCTCTTAGGCTTTTGAGCAATTGGTGTACAGCTACATTCAGTAGGCTACTTTTGCATGCACACCAATTTCCCACTGTTATTCTGTTTATGATAATATTCCGAATTTGATACATGTCATGTAAACAGCATATTTCGGTTGAATAGGCCTATTCCTAATTAGGCGTTTTTCTGAAAATGGCATTTTCCGATTAAGACGTGGGTTATTATTCGGGTTTTAGAGGCTTTCTTTGGACATGTATACAACACATTCGGAATATGCGTCTCAATTGAGCTTGGTTGAGCTAAAGGCTACTGCTATTTTTCTCCAAGTTAAACATAATCGTTTCACTAAGGCCTGCAGCTGAGATGTGTAGACTGGATGAAAACAGTGCCAAACATACTCGAAATTGTCATTATTAGGGATGCTTTGGCCTCCTGATGATTCAGAGATCACTAGATGCTGTGGCTATATACAGGAAAATATTGTAACAATTTACTAATTTGCATATTCATGTTGTAAAAGGATTTCCCACAGTGTTTCAGCCCACCCTACTTGATGATACGATATTCTAAATGCCCTGGTTTCTTTGTGAATTGCACTATCCCCCTCCAGGGAGAGTCTGATTTACTGTACCTTACATGGTTGTGCCTTTAATGCTTGGGACTTTGGAGATGCTGTTTATTGTAACAACACTCTATTGTTTGGCAGGCCATGGGGTCTGATTGATCTGCTGACCAAATGTGTTGCAATCACTTCCACTCTGTTAAAGACAGAGGTGTTAATTTGGTTTGGTCTGGCACTATGTGTGTGTGTGTGTGTGTGTGTGTGTGTGTGTCTGTGTCTGTGTCTGTGTCTGCATCTGCGTCTGTGTGTGTGTGTCTGTCTGTGTGTGTGTGGTTGGGAGGCCCAGGCAATTTAACCAGATTTAATGCTCTTGAGGCCAATGTCTGCAGTGCTGGGCTCATCTTCAATGTTTTTTTCCTTGAGTACACACATTCAAGCACACCACACATATACACAACAGAAATTGTTCTCAACATAATAAGTAAATGCATTATTTTCTTTGCTAACATCATGGTTGAAGATCATTAAATAATGGTAACATTAATTTTAAGTAGCTATGTATACTGCCAATAAATATTATGCGGCATTCATCGGAAATTAAGTTTTAAGTCATCCGCCATCTCGCCAGCAGACATAGCACACTCATGTTATTTCAGAATCACTGACCTCAGCTTTTGGTGAAATCTTATTCCACGTACTGTATCGATTTACATGTGTATGCCTTGAGTCTTTGGAAGGCTTGGATAGCTATGACCATCTTATTTTCCTAGAAAACTATACTTGAAATAGTAGAATTGTGACAGTATCTTCTTGGCTTTTTTTCAAAAGTTCAGCAGGTCAGCTTGTCATACTAGAACGAACTGCTCGACAACCATAATAATGCACAATTTTCTGTTGATTGTTTTTCTTTCAAAGTGAATGGACTTTGGGTGATGGTGAGTTGATGGCAGCTAGCAGGTATACTTTATTCAAATATAATGGTTTCCAGTAAAACGTTGTCACTTATCTACAGTATTCATGAGTTTGTGCATAAGTATACAAGATATTTTCACTGCTTTCAAAATGTATTTTATTTGTTTATCAATGAGAGTCAATGAGTCACAAATAGAAGTCTTCTAAATTTCCCTTTTACATAATGATCTTAATCCTTAACTGTGTTGAGTTAGCGAGTAAGTGTTCAGGCTCCTATCTTTAAGCACAATGAACACCATCTACCTCCTTAAAGTAAAATGGATCTGCTATATATAACCACTGCCCTATGACTTTCAATGGCTTTTGTTTTGCTTGGGACCCGACTTGTACTGTATATGGGGGACGCCCTTTTCGAAATTTGGGATTGCCCCAAGCCTGTTGGTTCAACTTTAAATCACTGTTGTGCAAACGTGTTTGGTTTTGGATCCTCACATGTGAGAACAGGACTACACACTGTACTTATACAGATAGACATCCACCCTGATAAAGATCTGGTCAACATGCTTACTATACTCCTGTCTGTCATGGGATACTATATGTTTCAGCAAACTCAAGAACTACTCTTAACACTCAAGTGAAAATAAGCATTAAAACAGCCACTGTCAAAGAGGTTCGTCCACATAACGGCATCCACATTTGCTACTTCAACTGAGCCTTTTTCTGAGGTCTGTCTTTGAGGTCAACCATACACAGCAGCCTGTTGCGGAATGTGTTTAATAAGAATACCTAAGTAAGTAAGCCAGTCATTTATTTGTGGTTGAAGCCGAGTAAATAGCACTTGAGCTAATTAAGACTCAAAGGCAGTTTATGACGGAATGGTACAGGAGCTAGCCTACAGCTCTAAGTGGTGGGATTTACAGATGTCTGAATAGGGATTTGCTTCTAGTCCCACCCCACTTTTGGAGATGTTTTTTTGTCAGATGTGAACTTTCCTTAATGAATGTTAAATAAGCAACATATTATGAGTTTTCTGTATTGGCATGATGTGTTTTGAGGGGTACAGCTGTACAGACTTTAAGATCTCTGTAGTAATAATAATAATAATAATAATACATTCCAGTTTCATTCCATTGCTTCCACTTTATTAAATGTATCACGAATCTGTGCGGTTTAGTTTTTTCTGGAATGATTGCTGTATTTCTACAATGTAGAGGAGATAGGCAACATGCCTTTAGTCAGGACAGGCTTCTCATTGAGCTCCTTCCTAGTCAATTGGAGAACAAACTTGGACAATTTACACAGATATCAATATTACTTTTGGTGTAAGGGTCCATAGTTGGTCCGTACGGATCAACACTCATGATTCATAATGCATGTAAACCGTGGATTAATTGCAAAGTTTAACCATAATTATAGTGTGAAATTATTAAAATACTCCCAAGGAACATGCATTTCTGGGTTGAAAGTCCTTTGTTTGGAAAGCCCCGGCTTGAACGCATCGTGTAGTTCTTTATGTAATAAATGGAAAGCATTTTTTAAAAACAAATATTGTCCCCGTTTTTTGTGCTGATTCGAAAATGTATTCAATCTACGAGACTCAAAACCTGGATCCAAACCGTGAGTTGTGTGATTTGTGGCACCCCTAGTTATTAATTATTCGCTCCTCTAAAAGTAACCAGTCATCCCGCTTTTGCTTAAAAGGAGCCAAGGCCTTGTGGAAATATTTTACTTGCCTGCAAGGAATCCTTTTCTGTTTGTTTCTGAGTTTTGTGGTGTTTCACACAGTGTGGGTGGAAGTTTGTCCATTTGGAAAACCCGTATTATGTACTAGACAGAGCTCCATCTCTTGACCTAAGGGTTGGATTCAGCTCTGGAGACATGAATATTGATTGTGTCTGGGAAACATATGGTTAGATGAGGTGATCTTTATGTGCTTCCTCCCACATAGCACTTCATACAGAGTGGCAGCATATGCTCCAGTTAGCTAAGCCACTTTATATCTCTGCCAATAATGGTCTAACACAGCCTGTCTTTCTCTCTGCTTATAATAAACAAGTGCTTTCTTTGAGAGACTTTGCGACATCTAACATGATGTGAACACTTGAATTGAGTGTTGTGACTTGATTGTGAGATTAGCTGTGCAAATTGGCAGGGATTCCTTAGCACGCGAGCAGGCCTAAGTTATCAGTGCTCTGCATGCTGGCTGTGGAATTTTTTAATAACTTTGCAAAAGATTGCTTTAGTGGATTGCCATTCACAAATTAGAATTAGAAAAGCTTGTTTCCACACTCAAAATATTGATTTTGTGAAACATGACGTCTATGTGTGTGAATGCCATACAGGCCCAGTAGTTCACAGATGGTATAATCTACAGAACTATAATTGTAGCTATAGTGTGGAAACATCAGATGTAGGTTTTAACACAGTACACAGGATTGTCTCTTCTCTTGAACTGAACCTGACACAAGGAAAGTCTGAAGAGACAACTTTCTGTGGTAGTGAAAATGCCAGGAATGCCGTGGCTAATTGATTAAGCAAGCAGAGACTTCTGGGTCTTAATGCTGTTTGCAACCATGATGCCTTTTGTGAGCATGCATATTTATATTCCAATACTAAAGCAGAGAATATTTTATTTGTTTTCCACAAGAGACAAGATGAATCATATTCATATCTTGGAATTTGGCATGGATGTTATTTCATTTCTCCAATGCAATGTTGAATAAATATTGTGTAAATCACTTGTTTATAGATCAGTAACAATCCTATCAAACAATGCTGAAATATTTATCCACTGTGGTGCAATACCCGTAAATTGTATTTTGCTGCAACTAACTCACAGTTTTTATTAAAACAAGTGTCTTCTACAGCATCAGTGTCCCAGAACATGTCTCAGTATATTTTCTTTGCTGTGAGTTGCCCAGTCTTGGAACAGAAGTGAAATGCAACACACTTTTGTTCACAGTTTTGTCCGACAAATTTCAGCTGCACATTATAAATATCAATCTCAAGCAGGCTTGAACCGTAAATAACACATGCACACTCTTTACTGTAAATACACGCAAAGTCACCCTCACATTTTTGCTTGGGTGTTGTTTTTTGTATGCCTATTGTTGCTATTGTTCTAGTCAACTGGGAGTTGGCCTCCCTTGCATCCAGGGCGGAGAAGGAGTTACATCAGCTAGTATTAGCCTCCATTTCAACCATACCTCCATTTTTAAAGTGAGCATTGTTTTAAGTGACCGATATGCGTTCCAGGTAAGATAAGCTGTGGCCAATTTAAAACTCATCCTTAGAATCTCTCTTATAGATGCAAACATTTTTCTTCCTATCTCCAGATTTTTTTATCCTCCCCTCCCTCACCCCACAGCTGCCCTAGTCGGTATCCCACAAATCATCTCTTGTCCAGTCTCCACTCCAGCCCCTTGTCCACATTTCCAAACTGGATGTGTGGACCACGGTCAAATCCCTCCGTGCTCTTCCACCTACACTCCCACGTTGACAGATTCTCTTTAAAATGTGAACCAACTCTCGCTCATCTGCTGACACACACACATGGTCAAACAACCCATGAAAATAGTTGGTTTTCCATTATTTACTTGTTCCCTAATTTTCCCTGCTGTGATTCTCCTAAAGGCATTTTTGACTCACCACACTTGTTTTAATGTGCTGTCTAATCGTGGATATATAACACTAAGCATATCCAGTTCATTACAAGGTAGTTTTGGAGGTGGGCTAAAAGGTCAGCTGTGTTGGACCCCCTTGAGCGCATACCCTGGAGAATTGAAGGAATCCCAGTTGTCTATGCGCGCACACACACACACACACACACACACACACACGAACACACACACCACTGTTTGCATCCACAGATTCCCATCAATCTGAGAACAGTAAACCATGTGCAGCTTTACCTGTCCACGGCAGGTTTGTGTTCAGTGTCCCAATGAGAGTGGGCTTCAATAATTAATCCTGCTGTTATGACCTAACTAACTAAAACCAACTATATATGCCCTCAATAGTTTGTGTAATCTCAGGACAGGGTTCATTCTTATCTTCCGCATGTGGCAAATAGATCAGCACAACCATGGCATGTTTTTGGTGATTAAAACATCTAGGAGTTTTGTAATGAGAGTGTGCTTTCAGTCAATGTGAGGAGTGAAGGGGAAAGCATGTGTCTGCTCGGGGAGTGCTCCCAACGGGAATCTCAGACATCTCGAACCATGTGTCCTGCCAGAAACAGAATTTCTCAAGTAATAAGAGTGGGAGGACAGATGACATGAAACTGGACTTTTGAGACAGAAAATGTTTGTTTTTTTAAATATTGTGTTCAGTGCACAATCATTAAGTGCCCTTTCATAACTCCGTTTACTGAGCTATGTTGTATATGATTGGTCTGCCTCAGTTTGTTTTGGTCCAATGTTTTAGAAATCTCCTGCGTGTGTGTGTGCGTGCGTGCGTGTGTGTGAGAGAGAGAGAGAGACTCACAGGGATCCATTCATTTGTGGCCTGGCACCCAGATAGGGAGTCCGGTTGAGAAAGAGACTAAGAGAGACTGTTCGGACCCTGCACAGTGACTCAATGCTAGCTGTCTGCCTGGCACAAATTAGATCAACACTGATAAATATTCAACAGTTTGCCATCACTGACAGAAAGGCCTACATTTTTACCAAAGCAAGAGTTGAGTGTCGCTCTATTCAAGGAATAAATTAATTTCTCAGAATGCTTCTGGTCTGATGGAGGTCTTTTTCTTTTTTACAACAGTCAATATTCCAAAGCTGAAACGCGGACTGACCCTAGCTAACTTCATGATCAAGCTTTATGATTCAGGCCTCTTTGGTTGACAGTTTATATTCGCTGACTGGTTCATAGAAACCAAGTTTAGACTTTACTCAGAGGTCACATTCTATCCAAAAGTATTCTGTTAGGTAATGTCTTCACTGTTTGGAGCACAGCTTCCTCCTTCAATCCTACACACGTCTTCCATACAAAGACAGGAACTTTGCTGATCTAAACTACAGCTAACCGGAAGCATGTGTTTGGGTTGAGTTTGGTGAATGTTTGAGGAGGCAAAGGCCATCACTGATATGAGCATTGATAATATACAGACCTTTTATTGAGTGGTATTTTTAGGATTTCTGTTTGTATGGAATATGTTTCTCGATCAACAAATGCCTCTGTACATATGTGCTGATGAGTGATAATGTTTCTAGACCTGTGCCACCCTCAAGCCATGCCACTTTTACCCAAATGCATGCCTAGAGGTACCTTTTATACACCACTAATTGTAAGTGTATGTGACAGCGGTTTAATAAAGCTGTGCTGTAAAGGATGGAGGCGGCTGTGCTTGTCACACAGTGTACTGACTTGTGGTTTTCTTTTTCCTCCCATGAAGAACTAGTGGGATGTTAAAGTGATATAAGCTGCATGAAAGAATGAATAATACTTATTTAATTTACTGTTTTTTGTTTGTATGTATATTACGTTTTTAAGTGATTCACCAAATAACAAATTCTCTAAATTTGCAAATAAATTTAGTTTTAGATTATCAGCTATTCTTTCTTGGACGCCGTAGTTCCCAGGCTAAACTATTCTCTCTCTTTGTCTTTGCAGGATGGTTCTCTGGGCAACATAGATGATCTTGCCCAGGAGTATTCTGAGTACTACAATACCTGCTTCAGTGACGTCAGTGACCGCATGGAGGAGCTACGCAAAAGACGAGTCTCCCAAGAGCTCGACATGGTAAATGAAAACTCCCAACACGTAAAAAAAAAACATATATGTTTGAGCAAAAACAGCTGTCAGCTGCAACATTTCTCACTCTCTGTCCAGTTAGCATGCTTCTAAAGTGCTTTGGACAAATAATAATTTTGTTTTGCAAATCCTCTAATAATGACCCTAAAAATCGCCCTTTTGGAGTAGTCTCATAACTTTACACAGTGTAATTTCCACAGTCTTAGCCAACAAACTTGGAAGGAACATCAGCGTCTGAACAAACATGAATGTGTGCTAAGGTTTAAGACTTTCCCCGAAGTCAGTATGCCTTTTCTGGATGTGAATGCAGGGGTGTTCTGGGGGTCCATAGAGGGTCGGTCCTTTTCACAAGGATGTAGGGTAGTGGGGCACCCCTTTGGTTGCCAAGCTGCTCACAAATGTATGAAGGGAATGCTGCTGGTGCTGCAACAGAGGGCCTCACTCTGTGCAGCCCACTACCACAGGTTGACAAATACAAGAGTTGTGTGTTATGCTAACTTCATAATTGTTCTATGACTTATTCATGATGAATTTAATTGGTTTGAACCCTTAGAAAATGCTTTTGCTGCTCAATTTCCAAAACAAATACAAATAAAAAGTCTACTTGAAAGAAAAACGTCCTGCTTAAATAAAATGAGGCAGTTGGATGTCACAAACATAATAGCACTGCCTGACAAAATAATGATTCAGTTCTCCCTTTGCTTCATTGATATCATGTTACCTCAGCTTTTCTTATTTTAGCCCCTATCCAAATAGTCTCTGCTCATATATGTTTTGTCTGTCATTACTGGTTTTCCAGTTCAATAGGAGACATCTTCTGCTTAAAGGCAGCCATGTGGTTTTGGTTGGGTTGACAGGTAGAACTAGGATGGATAGCTGATTTATAGTGCTTTTTCTTTAATGACTGTAGGCAGACATCCTCTTCTCACAGCTTTCATGAGAGGTATTAGACAGCATAAATAATCATAGCAGTGGATACGTAGATTTATTTTGATCATAGGTTCTCTCTATGTAGCCGTTGTGTAATGTCTATGAAGGTTCTCAGTCATCCAGGTCCTAGTTTTCCAGGAAAGGGTTAAACTCAAAGGTAACCAGACTTGGTTAAAAGGTGCTTGGACGTTTTGTGACTCCTTCGAGAGACTTCTTCAGTTAAAAATGTAAGTTTGAGTTTCCCAGTAATATAGATAACCTCTGGACATTTCATATTTTGGGAAGGTTTCATCCTGAGGAGATAAAACAGGGGAAGAGGAAGCAATCAGGGCAGATTTTGCAGCATGGGTGTTAGAAAAGTGTAAAAGAGCTGACTGGGCCCTGAGCCTGAAGCCCAGGACAGGAGGAGGATAAGGATGTGAACAGAGGAAGGGAGGAGGATGAGGGGAATGAAGAGAAGGAGTAGAGAATGTTAGACCCTGCAGCTGTCCTACAAAGTTTGGCACCAAAATATAGGAGAAGGGAAGAGAAAAACAAGAAGGAAAGACTATAGGTCAGGCAACACCTTATCGAGAGCTCTTTAAAGTGCAGTATCAACCCACGATACTGAATATGGATTGAACTTTGCATTTCAGTTCAGTCCTTTTCTAAAATTAGGTTTGTGGAATATTCAAGACTAGAGCGGCCATTTCTACACTTAGGGTAAAAGTTGGTTGAGATAAAATTCCTTCTCTTAGGCAATATTTTTCTACTGGGCTTGATACGTTCATAAAGTGAGAGGCTGTGGCACAGTATCAGTAAAATGAGAATAAAAAAGTAAAATGCATTGTGAAAGTAATACCCAGGAGGAGACGAGGAGAAGAGCAGAGCACGAAAGATGAAGTGAGAATAACGCTGGCGCAACGGACAGCCATAGCCAGTCAGAAAGAGAGTAGTAAATAAATCTTGTATTTTCTTATTATGTCTACCCAGAAATCAGTGGCTTCAAGCCAACATTGTGTCGCCTCCCTTAGGACCAATAGCAGATGGTTAGAGAAGGTCAAAATGTCCAAGAGCCACGTTAATGGGGAGACATTTAGAAAGTTGTGCTCCTGAGGGACTTGCCCTTTAGGGAAAGACCTGTCACTTGTAAAGGGTACAGGATGGTGGGTGATGCAATCATGTCTCCACTCCATCCAGACCCACTCCCTCTCTAGTCATTACTTTTGTTTTCTTTTTTACAACTCGAAATTTATAGGTCAGTTCTTTTCTATTTTTGATGGATACCTCTAATCATTTGACGTATCTATCAAAAATCTTTTGAGACCCAAAAGGTTGCTAAGTCCATCGAAATTACGGGGCAAAGGTCACCATAGCTTTGACGTGTCCTGGTCCTCACACTCCAACTACAAAAGTAGGCAGAAGTCGAGATGAAGGAGGTGCTGGACAAGGTCAGGCATGGTCCGTAAGAGAGGAGTCTAAGGTTAAAGTATGACTGTTTACAATACATGTGGAAATTTGATTTTATGAACTACTGAATAAAAAGCCCCAGTGTCTAGTTTAACTGTGGTCAACGTGGACACCCCAAAGAGAAAGAAGAAGTCCTCTTATTGACTGTTTCTGTTCTCCAAAATCTTGTGAAATTGACTCTAAGGCCAAAGATATTTGTGATCTTTTTTTTAAATGGGAACCTTTTGGTTTCTGTTTGGGGGTTTTGGCTCCTTTTTAAAAAAAATGTTCTTGCAACACTAACATTTTGACAAATGCGTGGAGCTTCACGTTTGTTTTCACTTGTTTTCACAGCATGTCTGCCAGCTCTTGAGCGGCTCTCAATTAACAAAGTGACGGCTGTCTGTTGTGGTAAACGCTATTAGGAGCTGATGATAGAGGCTCTCTCAAAGATGACTATCGATGTACCCACTTCCTGCCTGGTCTCTGCAGAGTTGTTCCTCTGCATCTTCATGTTAGTTTTGAGTAGTGGGGACACAAGGGGTTGAAAAAACATCCCCCTTTGGGAATG
Source organism: Etheostoma cragini (assembly GCF_013103735.1). Taxonomy (NCBI): domain Eukaryota; kingdom Metazoa; phylum Chordata; class Actinopteri; order Perciformes; family Percidae; genus Etheostoma; species Etheostoma cragini. The sequence continues at coordinate 9,932,628 of NC_048424.1, forward strand.
TGACCTATGGATTAGTACTTCCATGCATGTTTCCCAGCGCTCCTATAGACAATGCAAGTTTGGATGTCTCTCACTGGCATGCTGTTTTGTTGTTGCACACGCTGATTAGTGGAAGTGATAGAAGATATTGAAAGGGAGTAAAGAGTTTGGCAAATTTAACAAAACGTGTTGTTTCAAGTAAAAGGTCAGGCCAAAGAGTGAACGTAAAGATTCAAATGACATTCAGAGCATTTACTGGTATTTTATATTGTTTTGAATTGGTTATATCTTCAATATCTGACTAAAACCACACATAGATCATTTGTGTAGATACAATTCTTCTCATCAACATACACTGCAGAGAGCTATACATTTTAGATCATCCTTTAAGCGGGCCTATGTTTTGGAAAATTGCTGTAATATGTATAATTAAGTGTATAGTCTACTTGCATATCATTTAGTTTCCAGACTTCAATTGCAGAGAAAAGTAGTTTTTGCTTTGTTCTTTTTAGCTGTTATGCCTGCTCTTAAAGGAGAATTCCGGTCGATTTTGACACGTAGGACTGTTTTTTTAAAGTTGTAGTGATGTCAGTAGCGAGACAAATAAACAATTGGTGCTGCCTACAACGTGTTATCCTCCTGCTAGCGTTAGCACCCAACAGGCTTAGACCGGACGTGAGTGGACAGGAGGATGTTTTTAGCCTCTAAACATGTTCAACATGTCATAACCAGTGCCTACCCATGTGTAGTGATTCCTTCTGAGTGAACACAGTGAATCTGACTGCTGTAGATGTGACAGAAAGGCATAAACGTTGTGATAATCGATTAGTGTGGACTTCACCAGGAAAATAAACAGAGGTATGGATTAACACAACTTTTTTTCATTTCGGTCACATCTACAGCAGTCAGATTCAATGTGTTCACTCAGAAGGAATCACTGCACATGGGTAGGTACTGGTAATGACATTTTGAACATGTTTAGAGGCTAAAAACACTTTTAAAATTAGCCCTGTTTAAGCCTGTTGGGTGCTAACTCTAGCAGGAGGACAACACAGTGTAGGTAGCACCGATTGTTTACTGACAGCCCTATAATAAAAAATATAAAAAAACAGAGCTTCTTATTAAAATTGACCGGTATTCTCCTTTTTAAGAGTGGTCCGTTTTTTTAAGATAAGCTACTTGTTTTTTACAGATGGGTTTAGGGTGGGAACCAACAATGCTTTTTTTTAAAACCCTGTAGGTCCATTTCCTTTTAACCAGCATGTGATTTATATGTCAGTCAAAAATCTTCAAAATCCAGATATTTAGGTACATTTTTCACTTTCAAGTAAACCTTTTAAATTTGATCAAAAGATACATTTATCAAGACATAGAAGACAATTCCTTTTTTTAGACAACTTTTCAGATCTGTATGTACTTATTGTCTGTGACATGCTTTGACTATACCACTGTAGTTGCTACTGAATGGGAAAATGTTCCAAAACAACATGAACATAGAAGCTCCAAGAGTCAGGCATGCAGAGACTGGTCAGATAATCCTTTATAGCCGACAGAGAAAAACCGTCAAACTAGATATTAGCATGTCTTTCAAACCACAGCAATGGAATGGATGATGTTCATCAAATATAAATCAAGATGTATGATTTTGGAATTTGTGGTTGTGGGGCAAACGTTTTGACACATTTCTACATGCTGTAAACCGTAATGAGAGATTGCAACAGTATCCTTGGTAATATTCTTGACAGTCATTTTATAGTTGTGGATAAATAAGCACGCCTTGAAGAATAAAATCCTTTTGATGCTTTGGCCAAACTCCTACAGTTGTTGGTCTCGCTGTTGACTAAATAGTTGAAACACTTATGACACAAAAACGCCTCAGCTGGTGTCAGATTGATGTGCTTGCTTTAGGAATGCTCTGTAATAATTTTCTAGCTGTGTGGTTATAATGTGCATTAACCTGCGTGAAGTTCAGTCGTCAAAGTGGGTCAGTTCAGCAGGGTTGAAACTACAGTTTAGAAGAATGACAAACTGTAGTGAATTTGGCTGCTTATTTGTCCTTTCTACATACAGGTATTTTGCCTGTAAACACAGCATCTCAACAGCAGCCTTTGATGCTATTAGATTACTTTCAAATTACGTTGGCGTAGCTCCATTATTGTCCTAACCCTGGTAGAAAGCAATTGGTATATTTGTAATTTATTTGATGATTTCAGCCTTGGGACCCTGACTCTTGGAGTCATTGGTATTTGTAATAACTCTGGTATTTGTCTTGAAATACCAAAACAATGATGAATCCTCATGGCTTAGGAATGCTCTGCACATTAAAAGCTTGCAGGCCTGTTATGAGAGTACACACCAGAAAAGTACAGATTTAAAAAGTACTCTGGTAAAAGTAGAAGTACTGATTTAACTTCTGTACTCAAGTAAAAGTAACAAAGTGCAGGCTTGGAAATGTACTTAAAGTATAAAAGTAACCTTGCGAATGACAACCATTATTCATACAGAGCTACCTGGACCACACAAATGTTACTAAAGTGTAAGCTGAGAAACTTCAGTGGACATGGAAACAAGGCTCTTTAAATGCCCCTGGCTACATTTTAAATGGATGTCTGCCAATAGGCCTAAAACATCCCATACATGATCATCGTGACAGAGACTGGGACTCCAGGTTAATACGATCCTGACTGAGTAGAAAGATCTTTACCTTAAGTATCTACATGCTATTACTGTGTGTGTGTGTGTGTGTGTGTGTGTGTGTGTGTGTGTGTGTGTGTGTGTGTGTGTGTGTGTGTGTGTGTGTGTGTGTGTGTGTGTGTGTGTGTGTGTGTGTGTGTGTGTGTGTGTGTGCGTACACACACACACACACACACACACTCTTTCTTAAGCCTTCTGAAAAGTGTAAGAGAGTGTGCAGCAGCTCAGAAGTGGCATTGCAGAGTGTGGTTTATACTGCCACTGAGAAATTGTATTTCCTGTTTTTGTGCGTGAGATTTAAATGGCAATACGTGTTTGTGTGTGTGTGTGTGTAGTGTGTGTGTGTGTGTTTCTGTGAGATCTTCCAAATGAGCCAGTTCTGCAGGCTTCCATCACACCATACTGGTCCCACTGCTGACGTATTTTTCTGGGCTTGCACCAGGCGGTTCAGTTGGTGCCTGTACCTCCACATGTGCACTTCTACCTAGCAACCTCATACTTGCCCACCCATATTTACCCAACCACGCCAGTTGGCGCACCTCCACTAAGCCACCTGGTCTCTAGTTTTGCTGCAAATCCACTACTTTTGCCTCTGTGGTTGGCAGAAACTCTCCTGGGGGAGCTTGTGCCTTCGGTTGCAGTCATGTTTGGACTAAACTGCTGCTATTTAACACTCATCTGTGTTCCTATCTTTCCCTCATTAACAGAGTCTGGTGCTGCTGTAGCAAAAAAGGTGTTTAGATGTAGGTACTGGATTAATGATGGAAAGCAATGTGATACAGTCACTTTAACGAAGCTTTTGATGCTAGATTCAATGTCTGCAGACATAATTATCTAATAAGCTGGAGCTTTTCCTCGTATACTCCCTTACCATTTTCTCTCTTTTTATTTGCACTCAATTCACTCATGCTTAAGCAATCAGGGTTTTGCGTTCACATCTAATTTGCACGCACACACACACACACACACACACAGGGAATTGTGCACAAACAACCCAGCGGACATCTGGAGGGGAAACACATGCACATTCACACGCATATGTATCAAATCGGGGTAAATAGGGCAATATCTCTGGCTGATGCTGGAAAGTTCAAGTAAAGGATAGCATGCCCCCTCTGGGAGTGGGTTGTGAGATCCAAGTCTCACGTACAGATACCCCCTCAAAGCTGCATCATTTGATATTCTCTTTGGTGTCAGTTACGCCGGCACCGTCTTCAGTGTTCAATCGTGCTCCTTCGTTAGCGATGCACAAGTCTGAGACAGCTAATTTCCTCTCCACGTCCTGTGCTGATCGGCATTTAAAGGCAAACGGGATGTAGGTTTCGTTAGTTTTTAGACTAGATCTTTTCTTAATCTTTTCACCCTCCCACCCCCTCCTTCCATCTCAGAGATGGCACACACAGGGGGAGAGACGGGGAGTAAAGGGAAGCTGGGGAGGAGCAGGAGGAACAGAGAGCTGCTTTGTGTCTCCGTCTCTTAGGAGCTCTGTATGTGGAAGTGGAGGCGAGTTGAGTGTGTGTAGGTGCTCCGTGGTTTGAGTATCTGTCTAGGTTTATGTCTGTGGTGACATGATGTAGCCTTGTCAGGGGTTGTGCATGCCTGAGTATGTTTTATGTGTATCCATGTGTGGTGTGTTTGCCAGGCAGTGCGCAGTGTGTTTTTAAAATAACCTTTACAACAAGTCAGCACGGTGCCTGTAGTTATCAATTGGCGAGACTGGCATATCTTTTCTGCCACTGCAGTCTGCTTAAGCCATCAAAGAGGATCTGATGGCAAAACCAATTTGCCACTACCTTTTTGTGGAAAAAAATCTATGATCGTGCACACACCTTGTTCCGTCTTTATGTGGGTTTTTCGCAATACACCCACATTATTCTGCACCATGCATGTTGTTCAAACAGAGCGGCCTGCCAAAGATGTGCTAGTTTTAGGGATACATGTGTTTCTTTGTCTCACATAAGCTCTCCCTCTGTAAGAAAAGGCATCCCAGATTTTCCTTATGTAGCCTGGCAGTGCAATGACAACAAAGCCTGTACGCCTTTAGGTCTGGTAGATTAGGTTTTTATGACCTTATCCAGGTACCTGCTCTCTGACTTATGGGACTCACCATACTCCCTGGGATGGACAAATTGTTTCAGAGCTTTTCCGACATTACTTGATTTACTTTCCAAAGAAACGTCCAGTCCCATGTCTCTGTCCGCTTGATCACTGTAACAGACAAATAGATAAACAAGGCAAAAGGACTACGAAAAGTTGTAGTGCTTAAGTCAACGTTAAAGATGAAGCCAGCCAGACTGTCTCACTTACATCTTGACTGTCTGGGTTCAGGTGATTACAGTAGTGATAAGTGTAGGGTTTGGCTAATTTTGAAACTTTTAGCCACCTCAGCACTTCCTCCTGCACATGTGAACTGCAGGCTACAGGCTCTTAAAGCTCTTAAAGGAGGTCATGTCACTTCCAAGTCCTTTAACTATTAGCCTCTTACTGACTCATGCACCGAGGGTGAGGGTATGGAAGAATGCCCCCCCTTGCCTAAAGCACAGTCAAAGTAGGTTAAACTACAGGTCACTCTGATTAGGAAGCATGACGGACCAGTGCAGGAAGTGTTCCAGATTTGGCTTCCCGTGACACTTATCCTGCAATCTAATATCTGGGTGTGGAGATAGAGAATGATGCACATTTATCAGAAACCACTCATTTCCTATTCCTGCTCTACATTTGGGAAACTCCAGATTCAATTAGTCTTTGTTTGTGGCAGAGACGGCAAGTACTATTTAATAGTTTTAGGGAGCTAGTCACACAACCTTCTTCTACTGTCCTAACCTACTTGGCTAATGTCAACTCCTTTTAACAAACCAAACTAATAACACTGTACTTCATACTGTTAGAACCAGTTAAAATGCTACTTTGGCTGCCAAGCCAAAAGACTAGACTCTGTCCATTCTGTACAAGATGAGGAAATTTATGGCAACGTTAACAGTAAGCTGATTTGACAGAAAACATTGATATTCCAGTAATCTTCAGCCTTGACAAAAAAGATCAACCACGTAGGGGTTTACCAGGGAAGGTTTTGTGTTCATTTTCACATTTAGCAGTCTCATAGAGGAACAGGATAGGCAGATTTTGTTCATGTACAAAAAGAGAACTAGCCATATCAGCATTTGCATCATGAGCTATTTTACATAAGTCTGCCCTGTTTGGTAAAATATTGAAAAGCAGACAGAACTTGTCTTAGATTTTATTTGCTCTTCTCATTGGGACCTGATGAATATCAGCAAAAACATGACATTTCCCCTTCCTTAAAAATGGCCCAAAATATATGGTAGCAAGATGTCATGACAAAGAGTTATCCTTAATATAACTTTTACTAAATCATCTTGTTTTAATGATTTCTTGATTAACCACCTCTGTAAGCTTATTCCCATGCCATTTATAGTCTGCATACTCACACTATTGTCAAGCCTGCCGCATGTATGCATTAAATATTTGTCACAAATTTTGCATCCTTATGGTATCTCAGCATAACTGAAGCTATTTATAGGGGCTTGGATATCCTTGGGTACAGCCCATGCCAGAAAGATTAAAGGCACATGGAGAGTAATGCTACATATGTGGTGTTGTGCAATGAGCAAGAAAATGACCACTAGAAATGAATTAATAAATTGTGATGGTTACATCTGGTCACTACCCTTCAGCAACTCCCCCATATTTTTCTGTGGTGCTTAATATAACCCAGTACAATACTGTGTTAGCATTGGGCGTGTGTGAGTGCAAAGGGTTAGGTAAACTCCTCTATGAGAGTTCGAAAGCACACAAAAACACACAACTGAGAAACTATGCACTTGACCAATCTTTCAAGGCCGTTCATTGGCTTTAAATAATCACATGCTAAGGTTAAAATTGAAGTTGCAGACATGTTATGATTGTACAGACTTTGCGTCTGTCTGTAGAAGCATTTGGTTTGAGGCACATCTGTATTTGGCTATGCCATGATGAGAACACCTGCTTTAGACATACGCAAGTACCAGCGCTGTGTAAACAGTCCTAACAGACATTGTGGGCTGGAAAAGCTTAGCAACATTGTGTAACTGAAGAGAGGTTAAAAAAAAGTGTTATTTTCCGATTTTGTACAGGACATTCTCTTGATTGATTTGTCCATTAATTCATGGCCAAAGTCTGGGTATATGGTTTCCATATGAGCACTGCTTGCTGCCATTTTAGTTAATCCAATATGGAATATTGTTTTCTAAAGCTGAGGTGTGGAAGGAGGTGCACACTAACATCCCTGTAATCATGCCGTAGAATGTATTCAGCCAGTTACATCAGTGCTTTTGTGATATTTGATTCTGCTAGGAAAGGACTTCACAAGGCTGCACACCGCCCAGTGGTATTCAAAAACAATCAGAACAAGTATTGCAGGTTTGGGTACCTGTAGCAAGACTTGACTTGTTGAGTCATATAAGGCTGGGTCATTGGCGTGCGCACACGTGCTCGTGTTTGTTTTCACTGAGATGCAGGTGTGTCTACATGAACATGACCAAAGAATGTCTTTCCCACCTAATGGCAATGTTAAACATGCTCTTCTGTAGTTGCCTGTCCTTTCTTGTCCATATAAGGTCTCTAGTCTTTCCTCAACGTTAATGTTATTAAGGGACTGACCCTTTGACACTGACATTTGACCTTATTTCTTTTCCCTTTCTTGCCGTTTTTTTCAGGAGAAACAGGATCCAAGCAGCACATCCCTGCAGCTCCGCTCTGAGATCCAGGTAAGCGGAAACACTGTGCACAAAATCCTTGAGCTTTTTTTTTTAAGTCAGCTTTACATAATCTTTGGCAAGAAAGTCAATCTGACGGCTGCCTGCTTCTCTCTGTCCTCAGGAATCATTAGGCTTCAGCAGTGAGGTGTCCACTCCAGAAACAGACAGAAAGTAAGTCCCCCCTCCTCCCCCCACTGAATCACTGTAACATGTGACCAGAGCCGTTGTGGAACCATGAAACAGGATTGTATTGACATGTGTGTCTGTTGCATGTCTAAACAATATGCAGCACAGTCTGCGTCTGGATCGCATCAAACCGTACTCGCCTGCATAATCATAGATCACACTTAGCCTTTCTGCATGTCCGCAGCTGAAGATTGAGAGAGCCAAATGGAAATACCCGCACCTTCTTATGCATCACGTGTGATTGATAGCTCTTTTATGCACATGGCTTGTATATAAGGTCCCTGACCCTGCCCATTTGGAGTAGAGGTCAGCTCCTCAGGTGGAAAACTCTAACTTCCTGGAGGAGGTTGTGGTGGTGGTGTGTGAGTGGCTTGGGGGGAGTAAGTTGACATAGGTTCAGCCACGGCTGACCTTGGTTGTAGATGTAACTGAAGCATTCACATTTTTGGGATGAAACTTTAACGGAAACTCATGTATGTTCAAAGTGCTCATATTATGTTCATTTACAAGTTCATAATTGTATTAACAGGTTGCACCAGAATAGGTTTATATGGTTTAAATTTCAGAATAAAACAGATATTTGTTGTACTGCACATTGCTGCAGCTCCTCTTTTCACCCTGTGTGTTGAGCTCTCTGTTTTAGCTACAGAGTGAGCCATGTCAGTTTTGGACCATCTTTGTTGGGAGTCTAACATGTGCAGTAAGTACTGCTAGCTTGTCAGTTGGCCCTGTGGTACGCCCACGCTAGCAGCTAGGTCAGCATTATAACGTGTGTTACAAAGTGACGCAGCTGATGGGAGCAGTTTTTGAACAGTGTTTTCTGTTGGAGATGGTAAGTCCCTCTGGGGGGGGGACTTTGGGCTTTTTCACTTAGTAAACCTATAGCATAATATGAGCATGATAATTAAATCCCTAATAGATAAAGCATTCAATTATTAATATAAAGATGGAATCCACCCATCCACATTTATAGACATCACACACTTGACCCTTAGTCAGTCCCTCTAAGCTCCTTTGGTCACATCCCTGATGTGGTTAAAGGAAAACCACTGACTGCTTCCTTCGGCTGACCTGCTCAGTCTAGCACTCCTTCTCTGTTCTCTGGCCGTCCGTGCTTCCTTCCTGCCTTTGTGTCCAGCAGGGGAGTGAGGAGGGGAGAACTTAGAGGGGCGATGGCCAAATGATTACAGCAAAGAAGCAAGAACGAAAGAGCAGGATGGGACCAGGCATGGGTGGGGTGTTCCTTTTCACTGGTTCCTGTAACACATAGTGTTCATCAATGCTCACCAATGTATTTTGTGTGTAGTTCCATTCTCCACCATGGCACACCTTGAGATCACTGTTACACATTTAAAGCGATCCCAGTTTGTTGGCAAAACAGCTCTCTCAAGGCCCCGCTGTCAAACTTATTTTAAACTTATGTGCAGTTGTGCACATTTGGTCCTTTTTTTTAAGGCCTTTTTTTTATTTTCAAAAAATCTCTGTTACCCAACACTTAAAGGAGAATTCCGGTCAATTTCGACATGTAGGTCTGTAGTTTGTAAATTTGGAGTGCTGTCAGTATAGAGAAAAATGAAAACAATCGGTGCTGCCTACACCATGTTATCCTCCTGCTAGAGTTAGCACCCACCAGGCTTAAACAGGGCAAGTTTTAAACATGTTTTTAGACTCTAAACATGTTCATAATGTCATTACAAGTGCCTACCCATGCGCAGTGATTTCTTCTAAGGGAACACAGTGAATCTGACTGTAGTAGATATGACAGAAATGCATGAAAGTTTTGTTAATTCAGCTATGTTTAGTTCCAGTGTTGAGAGGCAGAGAGTTTAGGGACCGTCTACAAACTACAACACAGAAAAAAGATGAAACTAAAATGTGTTGGCTATCAATTTAATGATTAAATAAGGTAGTGTCTCAAAACTTACCTCAATTATAACTTGTCTCCTATTAGTTGTACTATAGCACCTATTTAAAAAAAATAAGCATATGGTTATTTTTGACAAACGTTTTATCTCATTTCTGTGTTGTAGTTTGTAGACGGTCCCTTAGCACTTGTGTTACACAGCACAACTTTGATGCATTTCTGCATATACAGCAGTGAGAGTCACTGTGTCCACTCTGAAGCAATTACTGCGCATAGTAGGCATTTCTAATGACATTTTGAACATGTTTAGAGGCTAAAAGCATGTTTAAAACTTGTCCTGTTTAAGCCTGTTGGGCGCTAACTCTAGCAGGAGGATAACAGCCCCGATTGTTTTTTTATTTTTCTTTGTACTGACAGCACTCCAAATTTCCAAACAGACCTACATGTTGAAATTAACCAGAATTCTCTTTTTAAGGTCAAGAACATATTCAAATGTTTCCTCAAACAAGATTTCCATACAGAATACATTGCCCATTGGTGGTAACCAGAAAAATCCCCATCACATTAAAAGAAGAGATTTAAGTGGAGACGAGTGGACGGATACATTAGTAAAAGAATTGGGAGCCTGAGTCTTACCCCAATGCCATGTTTGCCAGGGCAAAAGGTTAAATAAATCTTAGTGTGACTTAGAAATTGTCTCCTTTATCTCTGATTTTACCATTTTCTTTGGTGTTTGTTTGTGACCATCACCCCTGTGTGACCCCCAGTGGAATTGTTATGTTCACGTGACGACCACGTGCAGCAGAGGAAGCGCATACCACTGACATGATCTCTTCTCCCATGGCTTTATATGTTGCACAGACAAATGCTGGGGATGATGGGAACCAGATGCCAAATTTTGAATGACGTCTCTCTGCCATTCAAGAGAGTCCCAGAAAGAGCCCCTAGCTTCATCCTGTCAGTCTGGTTTCTTTCTGTCCTCCGTGCCTCACATTCCCTCTTTCATGAACGTTCAGAGATTGTCTCACCTTGAGTCAGTTACTATCTAATGAAATCCTCTACAGTTACCTGTCTCCTCACCTTTGTTATTTCCACTCTGTCCTCTTTATTGCTCTTCATTTAAAGCCAAGATTCCATTTCTGGCGTGAAAGTTAGATATGAGGAAATTTTATATCACCTTTTATTTAATTAATCTTATTATGCTCAAGGACAAAATGTCCCCCATCCAAAGATCAAACCTTCTTTTTTGTCAACCACCCTTCTCTGCCAGCCCCTTTACTCTCACCCACCCCAGCTCTGTTCTATATGACATTGCTTATTGTCCACTTTCCGCTGTGGGGAATGGGTTTTTGGTGAATTATCATGTGCAAATCATGGGCAAAGTCATAGACAAGCCCCCTCCATTCGTCACAACACAGTCCTCAAAGCCTCATGAGAGGCACGCACACGCACAGACGAGGATATCCTCATCATCACCTCGCTGCAGGACAATAGCACCCAGAGGAGATTACCCAGACTTCATTTTAGACTTTGCCACCCCTCTGTCTGTGTGTCTCCTCGTCACTTTGTTGGCAGGAGGTGGGCAAGGCTCCCATAATGCTTGGTATGCAAGTGGTGATGACAGAGTGCTCTCAGAAGGATGGAGGGTTCAAGTTGGGGACTTCCTGTTTTGGAAAGTGATTGATTGGTGGGTTATTGTTGCAGAGAGGGGACCGCAAGCTTATCAGTGAACAGCAGAGTTAAATGGACTTTGATGAAAGCATACATGTGCACAAACACATGATGATAATTGGCTCTAACAGGGTTTTGTAATTTAGTACATTCAGAGGCAATTGTTCTTCTGGTAGCCAAGATTCTGCAACTCCTAATCAGATACTATGGAAAGCTCATTGGGGGACTGGCTCTAGTGGCTGTAATTCTGTACCAAGGCTGCATTTTGGGAAAGAGACTTCAGATACAGTATTAGGGGACCACTAAGGTCTATATAAAAGAGACTTCAGATACAGTATTAGGGGACCACTAAGGTCTATATGAAAGCATCCAAAGAGCACCGTGTCATGGGACCTTTAAGTCCCATGTTAGAGAACTACTTTGTTAGCATATTTACCACTTGTGGCTAAGTGTTGCAGCCCGCAGAGAGTGGCGCACAGGAGGCATTGTGTGTATGGCAGGGAAATACATGCACATGCAAAAATGTTTAGTTATTCAATTGTGTGTGTGTGTGTGTGCGTGTGTGTGTTTTAAAGTTACATGTTTCTATTTCCCTTCCATATGATCTTCTTTCTTCTGACCTCTTCCATGACCTGTAAAAAAGGTCCTCCCTCTTCTCTTCCTGTGGACACTGCCACTGTCGCACAGGGTCGCTGCCTTTCATTGTCTCTACCAGAGACCCCGGAGATCACCTCACCCCAGGTGGCCAGCCCTGTCATCACCATACACTTACATGTGTGCAATGCTGTGATTTATGCTGAGTGCACAGCTGTGTGTCCAAATCTGGCTTTTTACTGTTTTTTTTTTATCTCTCCTGGACAGCAGCTCTGTCACACAGGATGCTAAACCTGTCATTCATATTGCTCATATGATAGCTCCCTATGCAGTCACTTATTTGGTCATCCTGTTTTTCCTTCCTGATGTTGATATCTTATCTCTTACGCTCAGGTTGTGCAACTACCATATGTTTTCTACACGATTACTTGTGCAGTCGTACTGTATGATTTTACCACACCTACAGCTATAAAACACATAAGTTGAACCGCATACATATGTCTAGAACATAGACAGTCACAGGTTATCAATTTTAACATCCCAGCCAGGGAAAGCGTGGTCAGACATGTAATTTCCACACAGCAATTCATTCATAGCTCCAATGGCGTTAGCACTTAACAACTTTCACCTTTTTTACATAGATTCAGCCAAAGTTGAGACACTGTACTTAATATTATGCAGAAAATAGAAAGTTGGCTTTATATGCTAATGAGATGAAAAAAATGAAATGTCCCCTACTCAATGCAAAGAACAGAATTGAAATAGAAAGGCATGCCAAAGATTTAAGGTTCAACCAATTAAGTTGCCTAGCCACACAATGCCATAAACTGTCTTCGAAAGACATTTAGGCTCGTCTAAAGTGTGTAAGCTTGCGATTGTGTGTGAGTGCATACATGTGTGCGCTGCGCAGGAGGTTAATTTATAGAGCATGTGGGGGGGGGGCATTACTGCCACAGAAAAGCCTCTATTGAGGGAGTTCTATTAGCATTAGCTTTGGTTCTAGCCTATCTGAGAGGGGGGATGAACAGAGGGGCAAACTATACAGGCCTCCATTCAATTAGCATCTCATTATGTTGCCATGGTAGCTGAGCTTTAAGCCACATGAAGATTTCCCATTGCACCAAGAGAGGGCTGCCATGTCTGACAAGCATATGAACACACACACCCCCACCCCCAAACACACACACACACATACACACACACACACACACACACACCCACACCCACACGCAACCAGCCAGCCAATGGAGAGGGAAGTGACCTGTTCATCTTGTTTTGATCCTGTCACACACACTCACATTGCTTCACTGGCAGCCACCTGTCTTTCTGCATGGCTCAGCAGCTATTTGTGTAAAAGGAAGAAGTAAAAGAATGAAACAGTTTGTTGAGAGATTTACTTAATAGGTCTCGTTCGGTCTCAACTGGACAAATATGTCACCCTTATCTCTCCTCCTGTGTTGTATTTCCTTTTAATTGAAAGACTGGTAAAGCTGACACACACACACACACACACACACACACACACACACACACACACACACACACACACACACACACACACACACACACACACACACACACACACACACACACACACACAAACAGGCTGTAATCCATAAGATACAGTATTACTTCCTCTTTACCCTCTTACTCAGCCCATTTAGCTCAATCTAAAAACAAAGTCTTCCCTTCTGTAAAGTTTTCAGCAGCTACTTAGTCTGAACATAAAGCTCTGAAGCTCATTCCTCTCTCCCTTTTTTCTATAAAGAATACAGAAATAGATTGCCGTTTGGTTTCTCGTCTCATCCAACAAGGGAGAATCAGTTACCGATTCACTTGTTAGACTTTCTAGAACTTTTGGTGGGGCTACTCAGACATGACTTTTGACTGGAAGCTGAGTGCAGTCCCTGTGTCACGAGGGTCTTTTGAGTTGTTATTTTCTCCTTGTTAGTACTGGTTATTTAGGAAGCTTCATGGACATTTATGGTTTCTCCTCCTCCTCTCCTTCTTTCTCTCCTTCAGTTCCTCTCTGCCTTGATTACATACTTTCCCTCTTACCTTTCACGTACTTGCCCTCTCTTTTTATTCATCTTGTTGACCTTTCTTTACTGCTTCTTAAACACTTTGTAGTACCCATTATCTTCATCTGACCCTCTTGTTTTTGCAACAGGGGTGTCATCCTCTCCTCTCATCTCCTCTCCTCTCCTCTCTTCTCCTCTACCTTCTCCCTCTCAAGCCTCAGGAGCCTGGCTTTACTTTCACAGAAGTACAACACTGACCCCAAGTGGCAGAGAGACAAAACAGCAGCCCCCCTTGCCAAAAACGAAAACTCCTAAACAGCAGTTACAGTGTTCTGAAGCATTGTGGTTGACATAGACTGGTTCCTGTATGATGAGGTGTGGAGTAGGAAGAAGAAAGATATGTTTTTGTAATGTACATTCATTCTGTCTGTATTTTTCTTCTCCCAGGATGTCCCTGCATAAATCCAACTCTGAAGATGGATCTGGAGGTAAATTGAGATAACATTTTCAGTTTTTTTCTCATGTCATCTGCCTTATTATGTTTCTTATAAGAATATCCTAAAATATATATGATTGAAAGTTAGGAATGGCTGGATAGACATTTATGCATACGGGTCATAAACTCTATTGTTGCAAATTGAGGGATCTACCTGTGCAATGCAGTTGTACGACCTGAATATTGAAACTGACTTTCTGTTTAGGTAAATGGGACAATAAGAAAAAGAACAAATCTTTTTGGCAGAACTTCCGCAAGTCTCAGAACAAACCAGTCATGCGACAGACATCCAAAGGTTTGTGTGGCTTCATTTTTTCAAATCCACTGAATACATGTTTCTCCATATTTGACCTCTCTTCCCTTTGCACCCTTCAGGAGAAGACATAGGCTACGTGGCCAGTGAGATCACCATGAGCGATGAAGAGAGAATCCAACTCATGATGATGGTGAAGGAAAAGATGATCACCGTTGAAGAAGCTCTAGCTCGGGTAGGAAGCTCCACTGACTTACAGCCTCATGTTACACCCCCCTTATCCGAGCCCTTCCCTTAGAAGTGCTGGCCTGTAGCTTCCCTTCTACCCCCAGACCCCTTCACCTCACCCTGGATTAGTTTCCAGCCTTTCCTCTCTTCTGCTCCATATTCCGACTATAGGCGTACTAAAACGACTCACTCTTACTAACCTGTGCGAGGCCCCGCATTTTAACCCTGCATTGTCCTCTCTACACACACACACACACACACACACACACACACACACACACACACACACCAGCCCATTGGGGATTCCAGAGGTTCAGGAGTATGGGTATTTCAGGGTGTGAGCTCTTGGCGTGTGTGTGGGTGTGTTGTTCAGCTCATAATTGCGAGGTTGATGGTCATAGTAACTCAACAGCCCCATTTGTTTGGGGGGGGGGATGCTCTGGTGCACTGTGGTTTTTCTCTCTAGGTGGACATGGTGGATAATTACTTGGCTTTCCTTTTAAATTTCCTTAAGTTTCTTTTTCAATCAATTTCCGATGATTGTTCTTTCTGTGCAAACTTCTTCTTCTCCTTTCTTTATCTTCCTTTCTCAATCACTTTCTGTAATGTCTTGCTCATGGGTAGCATGACTCCAGCTGCATTTCAGCACTGGACTGCTCTCCACAAGGCAGATTGTTAATAATCCTTTTACCCTTTTTTTTCTTCTCCAGAGCTTTGATTTTCATTTGGCCAATAGCTTGATCCCAGCTTCAGTTAAACAGAGACACTTCCAACCAATCATTAATCAGCCTTTTGTGGATAGTTGATCTGACTTACTTTTAATTTTTTTTTGCATAGTGGTACATAGTGTCCAGGGATGTAGTGGACTATAATAGTTACCTAATAGTTACAGTCTGCCTTTTAGTCTTTTCTATTGAAGATGTATGTGACAAAAATGTATTCCACACAATTCAAAAAGGCGGTTCACAGAAGTACATGGCTATTTTAAGACAAATAAAAGCTTTGCATAAAACACAATAGTAATTTAGTAACATTGATTGTTTGCAAATTCAGGTTAGAGATCTTTATTTACCACCACATCACTGGTTGAGTCCACCTTCATGTCTGTGTACTTGCGTAGTGAATGCACACAATTTGCGCCCATCAATTGTCTGTGAGCTTATGGATAGATGTAGCATGCCGGGTGAGAATGGGTGGCCCCACCCTGTTCCTCTGCCTCTCTAAACTCTTCTTCTCCACGTAGCTGAAGGAGTATGAGCGCAGCAGACAGTCCAGCAGTTCTGACACTGCAGAGTGGACTGAGGGATCTGCATCCAATCTAAACCAGTCCTCAAACTGCAACGTAAGTACCCCCCACCCCATTAACCCTCAAAACCCTGACCTCTCGCCTTTTACTCTACCTCTCTTAACACTCTCACCTTGACCACTCTCAATTTTAGGTGTGATTTTCTTTTTTCTTTTTTTTTTCTTTTTCTTTTCAGCCAAGCAGGTTGAGAAGGAAGATTCCCGTCGTTGGTTGCGTACATGGATGTGTGTGTTTATTCAGATGTAAATTACTGTAAACTTGCTTGATGTCTAGACTTTAAAAACCATCTGCCTATAGACTTCTCTTTTAAATGTTTTTTAATTTGGACATTTTATACGCCATTGCATAAACCACCTTTACTCAACTTTTATCTTGCCTTCTTTTCCATTTATTTCCCTTTTGTTTTCTGCTGCTTGTTCATTGGCCAAACTACAAATTTGCCTTTGCACACACATTCTCTCCACCATGTCATATGCATCTTGATACTATGGGTGTTCTTCTGTAAATCTTGGCCCTTCGATTACCTTGTTTTTTTAGGATGCACACATGAATTGACAGTCACAATGAGATATATGGAATATGTTATATATGAGTCCTCTTCTATATTTTATTCACCAGGTTAGTCCTGTCATGGGCATTTAAAATATGATGTGACACTGTCATGAATGTGTCATAAAACATCATAAACAAGTCAGAAACGTTTATGATGTCATAAACGTTTCTGACTTGTTACGCTTCTTTTAGTAAGTGCCATTCGATTTGTCTTGACAAGTTATGGTAAGGGTTCATGACAGTGTCATGTCCCTCTTATGTAGAAAAGTTTTACCAATATGTCTACAACCAAGTCAAAATTGGGTCCTATATTGACAAGGAAATTGTTTTTTGAAAATATCTGTTTCCATCAATCAGTTGTAATTGTAACTTGCAGAGAGCCAAGTGGAGTGTCACACAAAATAGCTGTTGCCCCTTGCAGCGTAAGCTCTTGTTTGCAGTGATTTTGTCAGCTGTGATCCATGGAGAGAAGGCTTCCTTTGAGTGAGTCGAGACCTCTGAGGTTTCCTTGGATTGTGGAGCTGGAGCTCAGACAATCGGGTCCATGGATGCAGTGTTGTGTTTGTTGATGATCTGTCAGTTCATCTCGTGTGTGTGTGTGTGTGTGTGTGTGTGTGTGTGTGTGTGTGTGTGTGTGTGTGTGTGTGTGTGTGTGTGTGTGTGTGTGTGTGTGTGTGTGTGTGTGTGTGTGTGTGTGTGTGTGTGTGTGTGTGTAGGCGCTCCTTTTTTTTAAAATGTGGGTCAGATCTGATGCAGATTCTCAGTTGTCACTGTGGCTTTTTATTAGTTCTGTACTGTATGGCATCATAATAGACACAGTCTAACACGCTGACCCATTTTTCTTCACAGGAAATGAGTTTATCCAAACAAAAATGTTCCAAGGACTGTGAAAATAATTTCCTGCACATGTGTATAATTGCTATTTTCAAATAGGCTACTAATTCCTGACTAAACAGCTTGGGTTTTATAAAACCAGTCTCTTGCATTTTCTTGTCCACCTTATACAGCTAAAAACCTGTGCATTTCATATTTCTTGTTGTTGTAGTAAATGGAACGTTCTCCACTGCCTTCACACAGATTTAGCTTTAGATCCAACAAAGGTTTGCATTTCTATAATCAATAATAATTCTATTTCCTTAACTGGATGAATATGCTTCAATGAGGATGTGCTTGACCTCTACACATTCATAGCTGCCAGTGTGTCACATTTAGGGTTTGCATTTCTGAGCTCAAGAAAATCAGACATACTATTACTTAACTATTTCTACTATTACTATTACTTGCCATAACTGAATCACTAAAACATGACTAAAAATGCCAAATAGTTTTATTGTCAAGGGGCCCTATTAAATTCTTCCTCCGCGAAATGATTTACAATTCCCTTCCATATGAAAAATAGGTTAATTATGCAATACAGAACCACAGCTCAAGTTCTGTCTGGTTGTTTGATGTGTGTATGCATACATTTGCTGATCATCTTATCAGTGCAGCCAGTTGCTCACTTCCTATGGGAAGAAGATTTATTGATCCGGGGGGGGGGGTTACAGACAGGGGAGAGGATGGAAGTGTTACTGAAGGACTATTGTTGAGAGGAACACTCAGCTCTGGAGACAAACAAGAGGAAACAAGGGACAGAGACATAGGGAAGATAAAGACTTTGCACTTACACACAGGCCCTGAAAAAAGGGGAGTTCTGTCTCCCCTCTTGGCCCAAGTTCCAAATTCGGTCACTTCAGGAAATATTACTACTCTGCTGGGGCCTCTATGGGTGTCACATACTGCCCCCTCTCCCCCCGAATGAATGGAATTAAGTCATTCACAAATTCAAATAGGTAACAGTTTTCCGTGTCTGTGTGTGTGTGTGTGTGTCTCTATACAGACATGTTAATACACAGTTCGTGTTCATGTTTCAAAATCTTCAATCTTTGGCTGCTCTGTGCCTTTCTTTGATGCTGTCTTCCTCTGGTGATCGGAGCCCACATTCCATGGCTGGCCATTAGCGTTGTGGGGGCCAAGGCAGGGTCAGAGGGGCTCAAATGCTGGGATTGTTCTCCGTGCACAACACGCCTTTTCTCTGCTAGCTGTTCAGCACAGCACTTCCAAACAGTCCCTCATTCCTCAGAGCTGAATTCACAATCAGGCTGAATCTCTGTCTGCCAGCATGAGCACACGGGCACAGATATTCTTTTGGATCATGCATGCATGACAATGTGATTGGCGCTCTATGGATTTGCGTGGGACACTCTTGCTAGCCTGTTGGATGTTAACACAGAAAGTGGTGCCCTGGTGTTTTAAACGAGGTGGTAAGTTTTAAGGCATATTGGTTCTCTTAACTGTTTGAATTAGATTGTTTACTTTTATGATTGTTTTGTTTTTGTGGTGCGGGGGGACAGAAAGATTTTGAATGTGCACCATGAGGATGTTGGCTTTTTAAGTTGAACTGCATCTCCAGACTTATGGGAACAAGTTTCAAAGTAATTTGTTAAGTGAAATGGCACTTGTTGCGGTGGTATTGTTGCTTTGATGTTGTTTACGATGCCGGCCTTTTAACCCTGCCTGATTCATGGCCATGTTGGCCTTTTCTTTCTCTCACCCTGTAAATGTGCTCATTTGAAGGGATAGTGTTCAGTACTGGGTTAGGACTTGTATATTATTGTCGTCTCTTTACCTTATTGTAGTCCTTTTCTCCATCTTTCACATGAAGAAGAACAAATCATGTGGGTTAACTATGAAATTACTAAGGCGGTTGTCCTGCACATAGTTATCTGCACATAGTTAGCCCCACATATGACTTCTTATGAGACACTTCTCAATAACAGTTATTAAGTGGAACCAAGATACAGGAGTGGACTCCAATCCAACCTTTGGTGTTCTCACAGCCTTTTTGACTTCTTTTGTCAGTCCTCTCCGACACAGGCTTGTTATTACATTATATTATCTGAAGCTAATAAACTCTGTCATCATCCAGAGCAAATGGAAAGTTGAAGGAGTCACTAACTGTAACCAGAATTGTGTGGTTCACTTGAGGGATTGTGAGGGAGAACTGGGCTGAGGGGCACTGGATTTATGGGTTTTCAAAGCCTATTTCTGCAGTTTTGTCAGAGGCCAAATGAATGGCTCTACCCTGGTTATGGTCTGCTGATCAGATACTGCATGACTGAAGACCTTGAGTCTAACATTCACCTCTAAAAGTGGTGAAGTGGAGGCGAAGGGAGGTAAGTTTGATAGAGTGGGCTTGCAAGATGCCACTAATGTGTATTTTCCAACTTGGCAACAATCGGTACGATTTTTTAACACTCCCACGCCTGCAGGAATCAAAACACCATGATGTTGCTAACGTGATTTGGCGCCATCAAGGATTTGTGGACACCGCACTTATTAACATCAGCCCTACTGAATTTCAGCAGCCTCTGAGCCAGGGATGTGGTCAACAACAGCAAGAAAGTAATTTCTTCCTTGTTAGCTTCAGAGCTGCTTTGTATAAGACACAGAGCTGAGCCCTGCAGCCCTGCTCTGTCTAGAATGGGTTCCATGCATGCATGTGTGTCCCTTTGCAAGCGATGCAGTCAACCTCAACCGTGGAACTGGCAGCGTTTGACAAAAGAAGTGGTGTTGCTGTGGAAACCAAGTGCCAAATAGAAACAAATTTAAGTTGTTTGAGCTCAATGATAATGATGGTAGTTCCTGTCAGACAGTCTTCAGGCCAAAGCTTGACAAATCAGCGTCGTCATCACCACCATCACATGGAGACTATGCTCACAGATATGCACACACACAGCTTGGGAGTTTGTGTGTGCTCCAGCTGGGAGTGTGGTGTTTGTTGTAAGTGATGAAACTGTTTGTGACTTCATTATTGGTTCTTATTTCCTCTCCACTACACAGTGCAGAGAGTTCAAATGCAGTGGTCTTCAATGTAGAGGCAACATAATAACGCCAAACATGTTATACTGATTCATTGTGTCATTCAGTTGAACCATTAGTTTCATCTGGGTCATTGCTTCAACGTTTACTATGAATATGAATTTCACACAATGCCATCCCTTCAATCCTCCATTTCTCACCTCACTAACTTTAACTTCGCCCTAAACAATGCTCCCATTTGTCACATTATAACAGCAACAAAGTTTGTGTTTTATTGTCTACTACTTTTTATATCAAAATAATTCAAGACAAAAGATTTCTGTTACACTTGCATTAATGAAATGTTATGCTGTAGAAGAACCTCTGCTTTTACCCATTTGTCTCTTTTAAAGGTTTCTTTAATTGACACATGTTTGACTGTCCATCCCTTTTTATCATATCATCCCTCCCTCTTATCTTACTGTCCCAGCAGTCTCGTGAACAGTCAGACGATGAGCAATCAGAGGACTCTGTGAAGTTCAAACGGCTTCACAAGCTGGTTAACTCTACACGCCGGGTCAGGAAAAAACTTATAAAGGTGGAGGAGGGCAAGAAACATGGCTCTGAAGGTTTGTAACCCCTGATTATCTTAGTTATGACGTATAATTTTCTTTACATTTTTTTTACATTTACACATTTGTATGGATATCCGCCAATTGATGTTAACGTATTGTAATTTCTGGCCTCTGTTTGAGGCATCATTCTTCTGTGTATACATGTATAGTCTGCTTGCATTACTTAAAAAAAAACAAATGGATGTTAAATATCAATTTTGAGCAATAAATTGAGCTCTTTTTCCTCACAGAAGTAGAACTTCAGTTGCAGTAAAAAAAAAAAAAAAATTCCAACTGAGCGGTATTGGAAATGAATGACTTGTGTGTTAAAAGTAGGATTCATTTTTTTGTATGCCAGAGTATTACATTCTCATCCATTATGGCTTTTGCCTAGTACTCAGACTATAAGAATGTGTTTTTAAATTTCTGCTGGCTCGCTGTGGTTTGGAAAACCACTGATGGGTCATGGGACTACTCAGAATCTGATGTCTAAATCCTCCTGAGTACCAAACTATCTAAGGTTTTTGTCCTCTTCTTTTTCTTTAGATTTTCTGAATCTAGGGGCCCCACCCACCTGTGAGGACAACACAGCTCTGTATACAGGGGTCATAAAGAGGCCCCCTTTACCCCAGGAGCTCTCCTTGCCCTCCCTCACCCAGGATGAACTCTCTCTGGATGGAGACACAGACAGTCTGACCAACTCCCCATCCTCCAGCAGCCTAGACACCTGGTCCGGACACAAGCTGGTAAAAACCTTCAGTAAATCTTCCAGTACCCACGGACTCATCCGCCCCCCCAGGAGAACCCCAGTTGGCTCTGGGGGCCTGGGAGGCTCCAACTCCGGCGTTGGAGGTAGTGGCTCCTCCTTCTCAGAATTGGATGGCTGTGGATTGGACGACGAAGGAAAGCTGTCACGCTCTACCACCGACGGCGAGATGCGGAAGGCCCTGAACTCCATCTCCCATGGGGTAAGTAACAACGAGGCTCTCTACGCCTACTATGGCCTAACCAAACCCCGCCCCAAACCCCATGCTCAGTCCCGCCTCCTGATCTCCCTGGATGACGGCCCACAAGGCAGCCCCAAACACCAGTCTGCCAACCGGCACCATGGCAGCTGGACGCACCGGAAACCTGATCCCAACTATGCCTACTCTACCAAACACCTACTGTACCAACGCTCACGCAATGCCAAGACCCCTATCTCCCCTCTTTCTCTCACCCCTTCCTCCCCTGCCCGCTGTGATGTAGCCAAATCAAAAGGTTTTGGAAGTGGGGGAGGGGGCTGGGTGTTCCCCTCTCGCAGGCTGCGTGGTCGAACGGCAGTCAGTGAGCTGAACATCACCTATGTGGTAGAACGGAGCCTGTACGGTCACCTCAACTGGGCTCAGCTGGTCCGCCCTGTTACCCTCAGCCGCGCTGAGCGCCGCTGCCTATTGGAGGAGGACCGCGAAGCAGACAGGAAGTGGGCGGCAAGTGTGGACCGCTGCACCAAGCGTGTGCTCTTGCGCATCCAGCAGAAGTCTGTGAGTTCAGACCATGAGGTTGAAGTCGACCGCCTCGTGTGAGCAGGACTCGTGCTTCAAAGTTGCAGAATAGCTCAGTTATAGGGGAAGATACGGCAAACACACACAACACACGCGTGCCATGTCAAATGACTTCTCAATGCATGCAGCTGTGCTCATGTATAGAAAGAAGCCAGGGGCTTGTGTATCTATCGCAGACGTAACTCCTCTGGGAGGAAGGTCATCTTTAACTGAATGCCTTTGGCTTTAAACCTTTTTATATTAGCTAAGTATGAAATTGTTATGGAATGTGCAGTGGCCCACTAGGGAGGTTAAGTTCCAGCAGAGGTTTTATGTGCCTTTTCATAAATGCCAGATCCCTGAAGAACAGTGAAACAGTCACTCTGATCCCTGTGGGCAAAAGCGACGTTGTACAAGCTTGAAGCTGTTCATCCTTAGAACTGCACAGCATGTAGCCTCAGAGACATTTTCAATAAATAGCCTTAATAAGTGAACTTAAGTGAACGAAATGGTCTTTATGATTCTCAAGTTTAAAATTATTTTTAGGCTGAGTATTCAAAAAAAGTGATAACAACAGAAACAGCTAAACTACATAATTATGCTAATTCTGATTCATACTACAGTGAATTTGAAAATGTAAGTTTATAACTTGAAAACATGTCATGTTATAGCATGAAAAAGGTCTGGTTGCTTTGCTAGTAACACACTTTTTCCCCACATGTATGAAATAGCCTGTGTTTATCAAAAGAAGTAGTGACACATACTCAAGGTGGTGATTTAGTGGAGCTATCCTGCAGCTTTGAGGGTACCTGAATCCTATCGTGTTCAAGTGAAATCACCGGAGGTCGTTCTCATCTTAAAACGCTCCAAAAAGATCCACTTTTTTCTGTTGCTTTTCGTGTTCTTTTTTGGCCCGTGCCTCTATGGTTGCAGATATGATTTCATTTTTCTTTCCTATAATTGTCTTTGAGAGACATTTTGTTTCTGGGTGCATGTCCATTTCATCGAACATAACCATCACATTCAGAGTTCTTTGTTTTGGACGTCGCTTCAATCATGTTTGTTCTCCAAACTGTTCTTTTCCTGGGAAGTTGTGATGTGGATTGCAGCTGTGGACATCTAATAAAAAAAACTATTTCCTCACATGACGGATCCTCGTCCAGGGTTTGTGGGAGTTTAGCCAAGTAGTTTAGAAGTAATGGCTTTTAAAGCAAAGGAGAAATGCCATTAAGTGCCCCACTTGAACCTAGAGTGTTTTTTGGCAAATGTGTATGTGGATGCCTGTGCCTGCATGTTTGTGTGTGACCTACTGCAGAGCTTATAGAGGGTTTTAAAGTCAAAGCCAGCTCAGTGAGAAGATCCTGGATCTCTGTTTTCCTTTCATGTCACAGTTCCCCTTTTGTGTCTACCCCTTATCTTGTTGTTGACCCACAAAGTCAAGAAAAAAATATTTTTACATCACATCTCAGCAGAAACAATTTACTCTCCCTAAAAATGTTTCTAAGCAACCTGTATGTTGTGCATGTTTGCATACTAAGCCCCGTTTTGCATTTTTCATAATTAACCACAAGACTTTTTGCTTCAGGCTGAAATGCAAGGAATACACGTTCACTTGTAAAAGTACAGCTATATATTTTAGCTTGGCCACATGAAGACAAGTTTAATTGAATCCAGTATTTTCTTCAGGGATTCAAGCGTTAAAGCATATGAGCAACATGTTGGAGCTCTCCACAGTCAATATAACCCTTCATTTGCCTTGGACCGTGCACCAACTTACAATTTTAAAGAGCTCATATAACAGTTTGTGTTACATCATGTCTGTTGGCTGTCCACAGGACCCATGTGACATCATGCCCCCGCATATATACAAACCATATACCCATGTACATTAATCAAAGTGTTGCCTGTGTTGTGTTAAGCATGAATCATTGTGAGTTGACCCCTCAGTGGGTGTGGATGGGGAGTTCCTCTAACATGTCCTTCTGAATGTGACTCATTTGATTGTGTTTTGGCTCCCCCGCAGAGAACATGCAGCTTCGGAGGCTTTGACCTGTCTAACCGTTCACTCCATGTGGTCAACGCGGGCTGCGAGTCCAATGTAAGTGCTGGCAGCATGTAAAATTAACACCTTTAACACCTTTACAAAATTAACCTGTCACACTAAACCACCTTTTCTCTCCCATTTTCTCTTTTTGTTTTTATGATCTCCCTGCCCTTTTGTCTTCTTTCTGTTGCATTTCCCCTGATTCATCCTCCATCTTTTGCTCTCTTTCTTTCTGTCATCTCCTTCCTCTCTGTCCATTTTTTCCATTCTCCCGGTCCTTCTGATAATAATAAAGAATAAAGAACAGGAGGCAATATACAGAGAAGTGGTCAAATCCCCCACCACGTCTCGGATCTCACTGGGCAAGAAGGTCAAGTCGGTCAAAGAGACGATGAGGAAACGCATGTCGAAGAAGTACAGCAGCTCCTTGTCTGAGCAGGTAAGACATAAACACACTTGGACACACAAATACACACATGGATGCAATTTCTGAATGCTTTATTTGTATGAAGTTAAGATCAGGTTGAAAATGTAGGTTTGCCTTGTTTTTTATGAGGTATGTAAGCCTAGTCAAAACATACCTTCTTTTTTTTAAATGGAGCAGCTAAAACAAACAGACCCACAAATCCACACGTTATGCCTTTAATCCTTAAAACAGTAAGCCAAGCGCAGCTGTAAAGAATTAAAAGCTCCCGGTGTTCTGCAAACATTTAGAGGATGTTTTGCAGTGTAAGCCACATAGTCTGTCTACAGGCTGTGAGTGGGTGGGAGTGTTTGTGTTA
This sequence comes from Etheostoma cragini, assembly GCF_013103735.1. NCBI lineage: Eukaryota > Metazoa > Chordata > Actinopteri > Perciformes > Percidae > Etheostoma > Etheostoma cragini. Next base: position 9,958,032 of record NC_048424.1, read on the forward strand.
GTTACAGAATAAACACAGAGCACTATAACACACACACACATTTGGATTTCTCTCTGCTCTCCCTGGGCCCAATGTTGGGGTGGAGTGTGTGCTTCATGCTGAGCTCATGGAGTGATGCAAGTCTCCCAGAGGCGAGCTTTAAGGAAAGGGGGACTTGAAGTGTGAGAGAACATTATGGCAGTCTCATCTGCACTGGCCTAATTTTTCTGGGCATCAGGAGTTTGATGTTGCCTTGTAGAATGTGTTATTAATGCACAGTTCATCACTGTCCATCAGGGGGGTCTCAACACTGTGACCTATATATCCTGGCATGAGTAATGGAGCCATTGGTTGTGGAAAAAAACCAATTGCCATGTGACAATGTTTCAACCATGGCCATTTTATAGACCACAATGCCACCTAGTGGATAACTGAAATTAATATAACACATAACCGTACATGGTGATGGTGAAGGATGTTGCTGAATGTTGTTGCTTAATTACTAGACAAATATGCATGTTTTTTTTTTTATCTTCATGTCCCCCATATTTCAACCTCTTAACCACACTTTCCCGTATCTCACATTCGTTCATCTCTCAACTGCACATTTCCTTTGTATTCCCCCCACCAAATGTCATTTAATTATCCATCTGCATCTCCCCCTCTCTTTCTGTCTTTTAGTCCAGTCCGGATGGAGCCCCTGGCTCCCCCCAGTCTCCTCAGCCTGACACCGACTCTCTGGAGAAGCCAAAGCTGAAGGCCGGAGGCTCGGTGGAAAGTCTGCGTAGTTCACTCAGCGGACAGAGTTCAATGAGTAAGACAAGTACCATTATTTGATTGTCTCTTTGAAAGACTGGTACAGTCATGTAGTACATCATATTTGTCACGTCAAAATGGTATGCAAGTAAAGATGTAATTTGGTGTACAGCTCAAATTGAAAGCCTGTTTTGAGCAATGTTTAACACTAGGTGGTGCTCATGTCAATTGTTTATTTCAAATGCATACAGATTACTTAGCCTTCTCACATTACATGGATACCAACTATGATTTTTGTAGAGTGTCGGGCATTAAGAGCAATTCTCTCTCACACCCAGTGCCACCAGCTGCCTCATGTGTTGTGTTCTCATAGAGTTTTCCTCTTATCTAAGTACAACTTTTGATTACTTCAACCTGTTTTTTTTCGCCATGTCTTTGTGAATAAATACTCTCAATTTTCCGTGCTCAGGGTGAATTGAAGACTTGGCTGACTTAATTCAAAGTCATAGAACATTCACACAAACACGCAGGCAGACATACAGTAATGATTAAGTAGAAATTCGTTCCTCTCTGATTCCCACACGTCAACACGATTTCCTTCCCTCAGATACAGAAAGAAATGTGCGGAAAATGCTCAGCGTCTCCCAGGATCCGGAATAGTAGTTTCCCGTTCACGGCAGTGCAGACACAAAAATGTAGAAAAAATAATATTGAAACAGTCTTAAAAAGCTACTTGATATCTTATTATCAAGTGATCAGGCGTGTTACAGCTTATATAAATCTCCATGTATGTGTGTGTGTCTCCAGGTGGTCAGACAGTGAGCACCACTGACTCATCAGCCAGCAACAGAGAAAGTGTGAAGTCAGAGGATGGTGATGACGAAGAGCCGCCTTATAGAGGGCCGTTCTGTGGCCGCGCCCGAGTCCATACAGACTTTACCCCCAGCCCCTACGACTCAGACTCTCTCAAACTGAAGGTAAACCATACGTTGGTACACGGAATTGATTTTGTACAGACATGAATGCTTAGTCGTGGAGCTGAACGTCAACAATTCAGTTTTTTTCAAGCTAGTCCCAATGTTTTTGAATAACCCACATGGTCAAAATGTGAAGGTAAATGTTGGGTCATTCTTCATGAATTCTTCTCATTGTGATTTTTCAGCGCGGTGATGTGATTGACATTATCAGTAAGCCACCCATGGGTACGTGGATGGGCCTGCTGAACAACAAAGTGGGCACCTTTAAGTTCATCTACGTGGACGTGCTGAGTGAAGAAGAGGAGAAGCCCAAGAGGCCTGTGAGGAGAAGGAGGAAGGGCCGACCACCCAAACCCACATCAGTGGAGGAGCTGCTGGAGCGCATCAACCTTAAGGTGTAGTATATTGCCATGCACTGAATACCAAATGTGTTGGATTTTTAGGTTACGCGTCACACTTTGTAAGTTACCTTTTCGGTGGCTGTAAAGTTTAATAACCTGCACTTGAAGGTGAATGAATGAATTGTCTGGAAATCTTAAGAAGTAAATGAAAATATTGTTTTAGCCAAGGGAAGCAAGGGGTCCCCTGCTGGAGCTGCTGCCCCCACGACCCGATACCGGATGAAGATGGATGGATGGTTTTAGCCATTGGCAGACAAGCACATATAAATATAGTGTAGGCAATTACAGGCTGCACATCGTAGGATGTTTGATTCAACACTGATGCATAAACATTAACACCCACATTCTCACAACCACGCCCCAACAACCAACTCTCATCTTTTATCATAGCTGTGAGCTTGGTATCTTCTCTCCCCACTCAGGCAGCCAGCAGGCATCACTTCCACAAATAGAGAAAACAGACTTTGTGGGTTGTTTTATCTTTGGCCAGTCTAATGGCCAAGTCACAGATTACAGAGACAGAGTGCATTATTGATGTTTCAGCACAGGCTTCCAAAGCTGAGAGTCTGGGTGTTAAAAAGTGCACCAGAGTGCTCATGTCCCCTTAGTCACCACCACATTCCTGGAGTGGGAGAGTTAGACTAAACACTTTTTAAACACATTTCAGAGTTTCCAGTTTGCAGACAATGTACAGGACTGGGCATTTACTTGTCCTTGATTTGTGCTGATGCAAAAGTAAAAAATGAATTCCGGTCCCACAGTTTTCTTATCCAAGAAAAAATTATCTTTTCAAGCACTATTTGCATTCAATTATTTAAATTGTGTTGACATTAGTGATCTTTTCCATGGTTGACACACTGGTCTAGACATCTATCAAGATAAAACTAAATGCTTTTGCTTATTTCACGAACAAGACCAATCATAAACATTACTGCAAATACAGTGAAGCTTAATTAAAGCATTGACAATCGCGAGAGAGGGTCGGCGTAGCTATCGCAAAAGACTCGCTCAACAACCCACTTTTGTGTGAAGTGATGTTTTTTTCCGGCCTCTTTAAACTGAATGGCGGCACACAGGCGACACTGTAAAGTGAGATCCAAAAACACACCTGGCGTTACTGCCTATCGCCATAGGTGCCAACAAACAAAACAAAACAAACATCTTTAAGGAGTCATTTTTGGTTGCCCAATTTGTTTGACAATAGCAACATTGTCTTTGTTTGTAAGGGGGACTTTATTGTTTTCACTGCTTAAGAGTGCCGCACATATTTTTTGCACTGGTATTTTCTATTGTTGTCGTTTTCTGTTTTTTCTCAGTTCACAGAAACTGATTGAGCTTTAAAAGGCCATTATGAGAATGAGAGTATTGTTGTTGAGTTCTTTTGGAATTGCTAAGCAGTATTTGGTTAGCCTACATTTGGACTACACATCAACAGTGCCTGTTTATAACCATAACTTGTAAATCTCCACACCCCTGTAATGTTTGAGACAGATTGGTCCATAATCTAAGGCTTTGGAACCTGTTTTAGGTTTTTGACAGGTCACAAAGACAAACGATACTGTGAGTGAGAAGACACGGCTGCCTGTGTTTGTATTAGTTGGTGGTCCTTTGTTTAGTTCTGCATCATCCAGCAGGAATACAACAGGGACATGCAGTTCTCTCTGTGTGGACTCTACCATTGTAATTGATGGTCTTGCTGGTGACACACACTCTATGTATTCTTCCAACACAGTGTGTGGGTCACACAAACAAAGAGCCCAGCGATATTCAAAGCGGAAGCAGTTACAAGTGTGTTGAATGATAGTGTGAGCTAGATTTAAAAAAGTATTTTCTTTGCCTCCACCCACTCAGATAACACAGTTGTTTGGGTGACTAGCTTTTGTGCAAGTGTGCAAAAACCCTCTTCTGAGGTTGAGGAATACTTGGATGTAATCGGCTCCACCTTCGGTTCTTCTTGTTAAAACATTACACTGGCGGGTTTCCCCTCCAAGTCCTATGCCATTTTTGTCACAGCTAGAACAGCTAGCTGGCCACACACTCCACAGTTCTGGTTCTTGATTGGTACGGCTAACTCACTAATGTTGCTAAAACTCAAATTTGCGTGTCTGTCAACGTGACAAAGTTTGTGCTGCCAGTTGAGGCCGCCATAACTGAATTAGTCATGACTTTAACTGATTACATGCCATCTAAAACATATCTAAATAACATTTTAGATTTGGCTCACCAGTCATTTAAAAATACACAGTGTGCATGGGAACTCATGAGCAGATGACAAGTGTGTTCCTTGCTCTCCTTAACCCACCTCTATATTTGTATTCTATGCTTCTACCCAATAGTTTTTGTCACTAGGCCGATGATTTAGATACGTGTGTTTTTCTTAGTGTAATTTTATAAACACCATCATTAACACTTCATAAGAAACCTTAACTCAGATGTAACATTTCTCTCATGCAGGAGCACATGCCCACTTTTTTGTTCAACGGCTACGAGGACCTGGACACTTTCAAGTTGTTAGAAGAGGAGGACCTAGATGAGCTGAACATCAGAGATCCTCAGCACAGAGCCATGCTGCTCACTGCCGTAGAGCTGTTACAGGAGTACGACAGTAAGTAGAATCCGAAAAAACAATCACACCTGGCTGTATAGAAGATGTATCATATCTGTTTCCTGATGAGGGTTAAAGACCTGGAATTAACATCCTGCTGTTAACTGGAAAGTCTAACTTAAATCTTCTCCCTTTTCTTGAAAGATTATTTGCAGAAACCCATTAATGTAAAATGAATGAAACATGAAGTTGCCAACTTCAAGTTTGAGTTGTGAAATATGGTGCCAAATATCGGGGAAAATAGTGCTATATTTTTTAGGAAGTGATCATTTTTAAATGGGGTACCTCTGTGGCTTTGAGGTCGAGACATCGTCGACCACGAGCTGATGCTTGCTACTGTCTTTCCATCAGCTAGCTAATAACAAAATAATGTTACAATCATGGAATAACATTCAACTTTTATTTTGATGATGCTGCTATTTTCTGTGTGTCCTTGCTTTTCTAGGCAGCAGTGATCCAGAGCGCAGCGGCCTGTCGGGCTCCCAGGAGAAGCTGCTGAACGAGGGTCAGGGCCTGGTGGGAGACTCCCCGCGAGACTCTGGCTGCTACGAGAGCAATGAGAACCTGGAGAATGGTAATGATAGCTTTGCGTAGTCCAGACCACTAAGATCCAATTCTTGGTCTAGTCTAGCTCCACTGTAGTGTCACAGCAACTCCTTCGCCATTTTCCTCAGTGGGTTTCCGCCTCTGCTCCATCTCTCGCCACGCTTCTGCAACACCTCGCCCGTCTCATTCCTTGGACCAGCGCCTGCCAGTCAAACAGCTTCTTTTGCTACCATATCTTCACCCAAACCTCACCTTTCCTCTCTAGTATGGGTGCCCTAGAGAAAGATCCCCTAAAGAAAAAACCCCATATCACCTCATACTCCATAAAATTTAACTATTCTTTCACTCCCCTTTCTTCACTACTCTTTCCATCCTGTAGGCATTCTGTGTCATCAGTGCCAAAGACCAATTGTAACTGAGAGGGAGCCAAGTCCAAGACCACTAAGCCTAGTCCACCCCACAATGCTGGGAGCTCAGGGGGGGAGATCCTTCCCAATGCACAGAACTGTTCTGATGAGAACAAACTCTCTGCCCAGTCACGGACTCAGATTTTCACCTCTTTCGCCTTTGGATGCGAGGCTGGTAAAAGAAGGATACCGGGAGGATGATTATGGGCTCAGAGAGTATTTCTGTTAAGTGTTTTTAATATAGAAAAAGAGCCTGCAGAGTAGCATGTTGATAAATGTTTCTTTTGCAGTGGTGATTTTATAGGCTAAAAAGTAAAATATTTACTAGTCAGGTAACAGATCACAGCTGCCATGAAAATGTCTTCATACAATTTCAATTTGTCACTTTACTTGTGTTTACAGTGACGATGTTGCACAAACGATCGTACAGTATGTGCCTAAAAAAAATGGCTGAAAATATTTAGTATATATAATATAGATTGTAAGAGAGTTCTGGTTATAAAAGTTTAATGAGGTCTTATTTGTGAGATTTCTTTTTCTTTCTTTTCAAAACAATTCTATCCTCCTGCATAAGAGTGTATGTTTTCTTTTTTTCACATGGAACATGCTTTTTAACCGCTCCATAACTCATAAATCACTGCTCTGTCAAACCGTTTCTTCTGTCTGTTGAGATCCTGTGTAACTGCTGGGTTTCCTGTGTGTGTGTGTGTGTGTGCGTGCAATCTGCCACAGTAGAGATTTAAGTTGTGGAATAAAAGCCACTTCTTTAACAATACAAAAAAAACCTCTGTTGCTGCTTGCTTGATTTTTATGTTTCGTCTGTCTGTTTTTTTCTTCCATGGCTCTAAATGCTGTTCACAAACCAGCTGCGTAACATTTAGTAAACGTTCTGCATTTCTGCTTATAGTTTCAGGGCTCCACAGGTCTACCTGTACAACCTCATACAATCATTAATGTATTACTGTATGTAATATTTATAAGTCTAGAGAATTGGCAAAGGAATTGATTTAAATAATAGAAGGTAACTTAAATATCATAACGAACACTTTGTCTTTCAAACTTTCTCCTTTTGGGGGAAAGGTCACTGTAGAGCACTGAATGTATGCTCTTTAAATCAAATGATCTTCCTTTACCTATACATGTGTCTGAACTAGATGTAGTAATTCTTCCACATGTCATCAAATGACTAACCCTCTATCAACTTTCACTCATTTTCATATGCATACATAACATGGTTCTCGTTTAGTAAAAGGTGGGTAATGATGACATTTAGTCATTGATCCCCATAATGCAAAAAAGAAAATTAATGAATGACTCGGAGCTTTAGGTTAAATTTAAAAACACCGTATTTCATGTGTCTTAAACCAGTATACTATTTCATATTTTAATATAAACAATTTAATAGTAGATCAAATTTGAACATACCTTTCCACGGATGGGATTATACTAGACTATACAATCCATGAATCTAATAAATGCTCCTGATTTGATGTCTCAAACTTAATAAAGGTAATTTTAGTGAAGCTAGTCCTATTGGAACTGTTAGGAAATTTAATTTAACATAACCAAATTAACGTAATTGCCCAATTGGCCTAACTTTTTTGACATTTCTGGGAACAGAGATATTCCATCATTCCATCAATTGAACTTTTTTGGGCAAGCTGAACTATGTGGCACCCATCCATTTCATCCCTCCTGTTCGCTCTGTAAGCCAGAGGATAGATGGTAAGTTGCTTCAGCCTTCTGTTCCAAAGTTTCTGAACTATCCCAACCAGATATCATTATTTTGGGACTGCTGCTATGACAACAACAAATAAACCAGTTTGGTCATGAGTCAAAAAGCTTATCTTATCAAAGTGGCACTCCACTCCAGCTTCATAAACACTTCTCTGCTTTTGACTGGTTTAGAGATAAGCCTTAAACAAGATGGATGTAATGCTTAGATTAGAAGATTTCAAGTAGTTATAAATAAATAGTCTTGACAAAAGGCAGCAAAATACAGTAATGATGAGCTGTATGCAGTTTATTAACATGGATCTGATTTTTAGCTGGGGACCTACTTCCTACAAGTCTACAAGTCATTACTCAGAGAGGATGAATCTTTTCATTTTGCAGGTAAGAGCAGAAAGGCTTCCCGTTCCACTCGTTCCTCAGCAGGCCTCCAGTCTCCAGACTACCCCACCCTGCCCATGACGCTTTCAACAGAAGCTCTGCAGCAGAACAGCAAGAACCAGCGCACAAAGTTCCCAAAACGTTTCTTCATCAAACCCTCCCTGAAGGGCTTCAACCTGTTAGGGCTAGGCAAAGCCCAAAGACGGTCTCCCATCCCGTCCAGCCGCAGCTGTGAGGACCTGGATGGGTCCCCACAGCCCAATGGACCCTGGAAACGCTCCCACTCTCTGGGGGATCTGCACTGGGACCCAAAGTTTGAGCAGAAGGATCTGGGTGTGGAGCTTAAACTCATTAAGGAAGCACCCAAATCATGCAGTAGCCCTGCCAAGGTCTGTAGTAAGGGCTCCCCAGCACACAATGGGGCTCCAACAGTAAGCCCAAAAGGAAGGTCCAACAGACCACCTATCCCCTTCCAGCTGCCTCTTCACCCCCCTTGTCCCACAAGCCAGTTCCCCAACCCTCCAGAGCTCCTCTCCAGTCCTACGCCAAGTCTCACTGATTACAATGCAAGTGGGGAGAGGGTCTTGCGGACTCACCCCAAAAAGCCTCCAGTCCCTCCTCCTGTACCTGCCAAAAAGTCTAAGGAAAGACTAGCCAACGGCCTGCGTCACCCCCCCCTCTCTCTGCCTTCCTCGCCATCACCCACTCCTTCCCCTACCCACTCCCTCACCCGTTCTCACCCCAGCAGCCCTATAACCCGCAGCCCCAGCTACGGTGCCCCAGCTCTGCCTGCCAAGACCCCAAGCACCCCTGCAAGCCCCTGTGCCACCTCATCCGCATCATCCATGGGCGAGGAGTCAGGCACCCCGCCAGCAGTGCAGCCTCCGTGGTTCTCAGATCTGGGGGGAAAGGTGGCTGTTGCAAGGAAGGCTTCACATGCCAAGATGAGTCCTGATCTGTTCACCCTCCTGGAGCAGCGGCTGGAGGCTGAGGGCATTGATCTTACAGAGGAGCCCTACTCTGACAAGGTAAGCAGAGTATCATTAATCTAGACATGAGACAAGACATTTAGATTACAGATAGCATTTGGCACGACTGTTGGTTGTGTTGCAGACAGCTGAGTACACAGATGCACCGTTTGTATTGAGTTGATACAACCTTGTACATTTATAACCTCCTCACCATCCCGGCAATATTCCAAAAACCTCAATTAGTAATTCAACATTGTGAACTTTTTATACAGTACATGCTCATATGAGTTTTTGTGCATACAATTAAAAGAAGCATGTGAAGTACTGAGATGAGGTGAGGAATTCTATTAAAAACCATATCATATGAAGTCATATTTACATGGTTAATGTGAACATGGGGCTTCAAGACACCTCTGGGCTATACTTGTCTGGCGTCAGACTTTTGGTTTAGCATCGTAACATGCCTTACTTGACTCAGTCATAATATGACTGCAGCTTGGATCCAAATACCTCAGTCCAAAAACACCAGTGGCTTGCGTTGGAACTCATTTAGTTTAAAATTTAAAGACTTATTAAGTTTGTGTGTTTCTTTTGTGTGCAAATGCTCTTTTGTGTGAAAACACAATTGTGAGTGTGTGTGTGTGTGTGTATTAACAATAATAAATACGCTGCCTGGAGCTAAGGGAAAGACTGTGGACTGAGCCTCACTATGATGTGGTTCAGACTGTTAAGTTTATGGCCTGAATCTTACTGAAGGCAGACAGGGTTATAAAACCTTCTGCCACTCGCCAGACCCCAGGCTGGGCCCCTTTAACATGGTGGAGCCCCCGGCGCTGGCAGGAAAACAACAAACACAGAGGCATCAACAGATGAGGTGAGAAATAGTGCGTTAGACCACAGCATAGCTCTGCTGGTTTTCTATTAGTCACAAGTGGGTTGGCAGGGACATGAAAGACGGGCGCCGCTGTAGTAGCAGCATGGGGACTCTGTGAACCTGCACATGAATGCAGTCATTAGTGTCAAAAGGTCATACAGGTTAAACATTTTAAAACTATTCCTCACGTTTGCTAATCGTGCAATCAAACATCACAACATTTTCAACATCAACTTGCATGTATCCGTAGCATTGTGCATCTAAAACTCATCCTTTATAAGATATTTGCTGTTATAAATGAGGAAATCAGCACCCTTAGGGGTTAGAAAAAAAATGTATTTCTAAAACTAAGCTATTAAAAAAAGTACCAGAATCTCTGATATCATATTGGCACAGACGTTAGGGTATTTCAAACCATATCCAGCCCTAGGCATGATAAAAGAGAATCAAATCAAATTACTGCATCCTTGAACCAAGTTAATTGTTGGCTGCCTAAAGGCATCTGGACCCGTCTAATCCTGGCAGTGCAAAGGGTATGCTTGTGTGACCTGCTCTCCGCCCGTTTTTCCGGAGACATTAGTTCCTCCATCCACCCACCCTTTGATCCTCAAAAGACCTCCGGTCCAGTTTGACCGACCGAAACTAATTCCCTGCTGGAAACCTGCCATTGCTCCAGGTGTCTATACAAACAAAGAGAATAAAAAAAACATGTTCTAATAGTTCAGCAGGGCTTTATGCCTCTTTCCATCACTCACTTAGTCACTGCTCATCAAATTGTTAATAATGTTCTGTTTTTCCTCTCATCCTAATCTGTATTTTTCCCCCTTTCATTAGTGCAAACCAAAACAAGATGCAACTCCCTGTTAATAGCAAAACAGGATCCAGCTGTACTTTCAGTGTCTTAGAAAATAAGAATTATTTGGGATGTACTGTAGGAACCAGAACAAAAACAGACCTCAGTTTAATTATAGTGTCTTTCTTGTGTGTTATTCTTCATATTTTTCTGACTCCCTAAAGGATCGTGCTCATTACCTCGCCAGAAGATGTTCTTAGAGAAGTAATTTGAAATTAATGTATGAACAAAAAGGTCTCTGTCTTCATAATGACCGCAATAAGTCAAAATGCTTCATTGTGTCAGCCTTCTTCATGTTGCCTGTCAGCTTTTAATTGGTTGTCAATCCACTGCTTTCTGACACATCAACGTGTCTGACATGTTGTCCTCTTCTTGGAAAGCACAGATTCATCTTTAAATGTAGCCATGTCTAATTGCGTGTTTTCCTCCCTTCTCTCCTCCAGCATGGCCGGTGTGGCGTCCCCCAGCCGCTGGTGCAGCGTTACTCCGAGGACTTGGGGCAGCCCGTCAAGGATGTGGCCTCCACCATGGACCAGCTTCGAGTCAAAGAGCTGCGTAAACAACACCGCATGGCTGTAAGGCAACAACACTAATTTTCCTGGGAACTTCCAAACAATGGAGACAATGTTTTGGAGTTATAGAACTAGATAAACGTTTTGTTGGGCTGGAAAATATGGCAGTAATTTCCCTCCAAGGCTGGCACCCTGATTGATGAGCTGTGATGACTATGCTTGCTTGAATATTGAATACAAACAGTTGGCGAATGTGTAGATATACGTATATAAATGGAATTGTCTGTGTATTATTGTTCTTAGTAGGCTAAAACTAACTTAACCCTCATGTTGTCCTCGGGTCAAATTGAACCGTTTTCCTATGTCAATTTTAAACTACCCATTTGTAATTACCCAAAATGCCATGATTGATTCCACACAATGCTCTTTGGCAAGTACAACTCTCTACTTTCATTAATTTTTTGGGTGACTTATTCAATTTTATAGCATTTAAAAAGAAAGAAAAGGAAAGCTTTTCTAACTGAAACGTTAGGTATAATTTACTATAAATGAGGCTCATTGACCATAAAACCAAAAATAACTGTGAAACTAAAGTTAATAAGTTCTGTTAAGTAGTGTTGAAAACGTCAAAAAAAGGACAAAATCGTAAAAAAAAAAGTTAAAACATTGATAAAAAGCAACAAAAGTGACGCTTTTTTGATGGGAAGACAACAGAAGGGTTAAGACTTAATGAAGTCTATTTTACCCCATAGCTTTAAATGATTTTGCTAAAGAAAGCCAAAGTTGTCAGATTTTCTTCAGTGAAGTGTTTTCTTCACTAATCCCACTTTATATTCACTAATGTGACATCATCAGAGTAGCTAACAACAATGCCTTTTTTCCCCGTTGTGTCACTCAGATTCCTTCTGGAGGTTTGACAGAGATGTGTCGGAGGCCTCTGCCCTCAGGGAACATCAGCACAGTCTCTGATTGGCTCACCTCCATCGGCCTGCCCATGTACGCCACATCTCTGGTGGCAGCGGGAGTCGACACGCTGAGTCGCGTGGCTTTGTTAACAGAGAGCGCCGCGTGGGAAGCGGGGGTGCGGGATGAAAGACACGCCCGCCGGCTGGTCAGTGAGGCACGATTGGTCGGCTCGCACAGAGAGGTGCAGTCCTAACCATGGAGGTGGAGTCGTATAAAGTCACAGGTATCAACTCACTGGTCAGCACCATCTCATTTAAACATGGTCAGTAGGCGACCAAAGACAAATTGGCCGCAGGACTTGACGATCAAATGAATGACCATAGCACTACAGTCCTTATTGTCTCGCATGTCTCGAAAGACTTAAATTGAGCCACCCTGCTCTCTGATTTTCTCTCTTTATTACTCTTTTCTCAAATGTTTACGGCATTAAGGAGTTTCTCCTAACAGCCAAGACAAGATATCAGATGCCTTTTTAAAAGAAAGACTGCAGACTCACTCTGTGGGATGGCGTCCATTCTGAAGACACCCCCAGTCTTAAAATAAAGACTTGGATCTGCCTTGAAGGATGATAACACAGTGTTTTGTAGGATGGATGGTTTTTTTAAATACAGAAAGGATGGTTTACTTCCTGCATATTTCATAAGTGCTTCATTTTCCTCCTTTGTGTCAAGGCAACATTATCTGAGGGTCTTTTATGGAAGTAGCTCGGCCAAAGTGATTTACTCCACATCTAGCGTTTCATTCCCACTAATAGGTTCATAATGATGATCATAAGATTGACTTAACATCTGAACTAAATACACCGAACTCTGAATAACTGTGGGTTTTGAGATGACTTATTTTGTATCATGTTTCTGTATTATAGCATAACACATCTTCATTGTAAAATGATTTATATGTAAAATTTTGTGTTTGCCTTTTGAATGTTTTTATTTTGAGGCCAGCTCTGTCATTTCTAAGCTTAAACAGCTGACATCACACCTTTATATTTCATATTAAACTGTATGTCCTATTTCACTGCATATCTTGGATGCACACACTGCACCGATATGAATATAAGTCTTACATAAAGCTCTGTTTTGCTCTAGTAATCACAATCAGCTTTTACAGCAACAAAGCATTTCCAGTGAATCCAAGCACATTTTAATTTGCCTTACCATTATGAAAACATAGCTTCATCATAAAATAGAACATATGTATAGTATTGACTATAGCACCTAGGCTAACCTGTGGTGGAGGTGCAAGTCTCTTTTTTTCTGAATGTTTTGGAGAAATAATTGAGATCATTTCAGCCATAAACCACGGATGTGGACCACAAAACGTGTCTGAGGGATTGTGGTTTCTTTACTTGTGAAGCTCAGATGATAAAACCACAGGCACAACACAGACGTTGTCCCATGTTTAACATTCCTGTTTAACACATTCACTGTACGTGTTCCATGCAGAGGGTTGTGGGACGAGGGAGGGAGGAAGGGGAAAATAGAAATGTTTCAAAGACACGGCTGAGATCTGGGCTGTCGGTTACAGTGTTGAGGAATTTGATGTATAGCTGGATGATAGGCTGTTTGGGGACTTTTAACACATTATACTGTAGCTATAATCAATGCCTGTCTGAAATTCTTAATTTGACTTTTTTCAAACAAACAGAGGATGGATGGTAAGAACAGATAAACTGTATCAGGTGAAAAGCTAAATAGCAAATCAGGGAAACACTGCGTCGGGTCAGCCTGTTACAAAATCTTTAAGGCTAAAAAACGGAACTTGAAAACAACCAGAAACTCATTGCTCTTTCATTTGCTCACCCAATGCATGGAATTGAGCTAACATTTGTGTTGTTTTTCTCCTATTGCTAACAGTAAAGTCCTATCTTTCATCATCTGAACTAAAGACTTATTCCGTGGAGTTCAGATTTAAAACATTTGAACAAGTGTTATTGCTTAAATTAGAGGATGTATTTTTTTTTTTCTTTTGCAGTGGGCACTTGATAGGTAGATGTTTGATGCCTTTTTTCTCTTCAATCAAAGTGGTGCTTTGAGAAAGTGAGGGTGGGGGTCATTATTGAAAAAGTGAAAGACCCAAGAAGTGTTTTGTAAAAAATGAAAATACTGACACTGTAAATGCACTTTAGAGGGTAAATCTAGCTGTTTTATAGGCAAAATTGGCTACAATTTATTCACAGGTCCATTAATGGACGTTTGTTGTCAGGTTTTGTAAAGGGTTTCGGTGGGCTATGCTGGTATTTTATTTTAGTATTGAGTTCCCAATGCCAAGTTTGATAACAATTCACAGGTTAACCTGTTCCAGTTACTCACTTCCAGTTTGTTTTTGTTTTTGCAAAAATTATAAAAATAAATTCTTAATTACATATATGAAATGCTTAGCAGAAGTTGCACATTCTGTATATGTAATTGATATTTAAATAACTTATTTTTTGCTTTTTTCATATCAACTGTAATTAGCTGTACTATATGAATAGCAATACCTTCCTGCATAATGCATATTGCTTTAGCCAGTGAGGAACTACAGTATGTAATGTAAAATATGTGTACAAAATATTTTATTTGGTTTTCATCTACCTAATGATTGTCCATACACATTTTGCTTGTGTATTGAAACAACAAAAGTAATGTCCATAACTATTTGTCATTCTGAAATATAATAAAAATTGTTTCTTGCCATACTTTGGCCTTCTCATTCTCTCTGTGCGCGCACGCACGTGCAGTTATGGAAAAATGTGGGCGTGTCCTACTGGCTCTTTTCTTCAATGTGGTTAATAGTGACACTGAACTTTGGCTTGTTGAGACCTTTACTAACATTTTTAAATTACAGCTTGGTCCAAAGGAAAAGTAGAAGACAGCACTGTGCCCTTACTTGTATGTGTACCTTTCAGTATCTCTGAATGACGACTCCTGTACTATAATGTCAAAGGTTCAGTTGGAGCTCTGAAACCAATCAGTTTAACAACATTTGCTTGCTGTGTCTGGCTTGTAATGCCTAATTAAAACAACCTCCACACATATCCTCAGGACCAAGAGTTTGACTGGCTGAGTGGCTCTCGTTGCAGTGCAGCTGTTGTCACACAGACGTTTTCCAATCTCCTCCTTGTCAAGAAGCCCCAATTAGACCATGGACCCCTTATTTATAAAATGTCCCAAAAGACTGCATCTGAGATTTTTACTTGCATAATGTCTATCCGAGCTGGTGGTATCCATCCGAGTGGAAACAGACACAACTGAATAAGCATTTCCTTCAGGAAGAATAAGAACAAAATCTTTGTAGTGCGTCTTCCTTGGCTAGTTGCCCGTACCTTTTGTAAGAAAGTAGCCACTGTGCAATAATTGTCCTTCATGCAGCTGTAATGAGCATTTAGCTTCCAGTTCACGACTCTGACTTCCACAAATACAATTGCTCATCCAATTTAAAATGTCTCAGGAGTAAAACAGGAGACCTTTCTTTCAATGAAGAATGTCTGGTTCGCGTTTCTTCCTATTATTCGGAACCACTTTCCTCTGCAGCATTTATGCATGGCTGGATTTGTGTCCGTTCAATCTATGGTGAGAATCTGCAGTGGGGTTACAATATGATTATAAATCATTCCTTTACATGACTGGATTGCATACTTCATCGTGACGGCATGAATGAACAGACACAAAGTCACAGGAGAGTGAGAAAAGCCATTATGATGCCAAAGAGTTCTTACCAATAAACTGTAATGAGTGTCATACTTTCATCGGCCCTTACTGGGAAATTATCTTGCCGCTTGTTTCCCTCCGGGGAGGTCGGAGGTCAAATACGTAGTTTCTCTGAACGTTTGTTGTTTTTGAAGTCTGACTGTAAAGTTTACATTCGTATTAAGTGCAAATCCAACTGTCTGAATGTGCAGCTCCCAGGGTTACTCCCCCTGCGCAGAAACCTATTGATTCTTATTTTGGTACGGGAAACTTAGTGGCTTCTTAGTCCTCCGCGTACTGGGCCTTGACCAAATGTGCAATAGTCTTGCAGAAATTAGGTTAATTTCCCCCGTCCCCTACTATATTCCCAGTAATATTATTTACTCTGTGACTTTAGTACACACAAAAACCTTGAGTAATCACATGTGGGTAGACATACTGTTGTACTGAATTTGTGAAACTTTACACACTCTAAGGAATAGCTAAAACCTGTGTGACATATCTGGGCCTATGACATTTTAAACATTGGAGTTTGTGTGTGCTTCCTCTAGGTGCTACATGTTTTTTTTCTACAGTCCAAGGAAAAGCTGACGCACACCACCAGAAATTATTTGGTTTAAATGCCATGGCCGCCAGTAGTTCTGATTAGACTAAACCTGATTTACAGCAGTGACCTTACTGACATCCTTATGGTTATTCTGTGTAATAAACTGCTGTGCTGCAGGGAAGATGTAGCTATAAACCCATAATGCATTCACACCTTTTGTGCCTAGCTTGCAAAATACAGTACTGTACGATTCACATTTCATTTACCTGTGGAAAAGCCACGCCAATGGGCTTTCAACAGAAATATTGTGCATTGCTTTATTACCTATTGTCTTTCAAGCCAAATCGTTTCTTACAGCCGTTGTTGCTCCCTAGGCTATTATAGCAGTCACCGGAGAAAGTGCATCAGCCTCCTGTTGGGGTAGTGTGTTAAATGACTGTTGTCACCTCCTAAGTACAGGTGTAGTCTAATGGTGGGTTCTACCCCTGCTGTGGAAAGATATATGGCTTAGTGTTAGGCCCTTACAGCTGGCCTAAGGGGAAAGAGAAAGTTTGAAACACACACACACACATAGGCAGTGAGCAGATTCTTCTCTCCCCAGCTTGTTTTCAACACACATCAAACATCTACCCCCTTGTCCTAAAGTGATGATAACACAGCTTGTTCCATTTTATGAATAATAACCACTTAAGGAGTATGTGACGGTTCTATTAAGGATGAATGTTTTGTCTGTTGACTGCAAAATACTTTAATTATCATCATATTATCTAAGCTTTGGTAATATACCTACTGAAATAAAACATGTAAATTCACAGCTGGCTTAAAACCCTTCCCACAGACCTCCTGTCAGTGTTGGATGCTACAAATTGAACCCGTTTCTTGAATGCTCAAGCACTGCTTCTAAGCCCCCCCTTTCTCCCTGAACACTGGGTGTCGCTGTTTTACGCACTGCAACGCCAATCCTGTAAGAGACGGAAGTTTTTCCTCTTTCCACGTTAAGTAATCTGACACCCCAAAGCCTCCAGAGCAGAAGGATGGACCCTTAACTCGCCTGGAAGGACGGAAGGAAGGAACACTCATCCAACGAGCGCAAGCAAGAGGGACCGAGAAGAAGCGAAACGCTGAGCGCATAAAAACAACCCCGTGGCTGCGGCAGCGGAGGAGAGCTGGGTCCCTGCGCGTCTCCATAATAACTGGCCGTCCGCCTCAAATGGTGTCAAAGCGACAAGTTTCACTTTCCACATGCGGATGGGTGACTTTCCACGGTGCTTTGTGAGGAGGAGATGATGAAGAATTTCAGCAGCAGTCCCCTTCAAAGCAACAAACAGACTCCCAACCACGTTAGAGAGCGAAACAACAGAAAGTACAGCCTACTCTCTGCTATACCGTTGCGATTTTCCTTGCGAGGTTATGGTTTCTGCATGGCTACGTTGTTCTTCTTCTGCTTCGGCTCCCTTTTTTACCAGCTGAACGGAGGACCCCCTAAAATCCTGCTGGACATTCGACAGTATCTCGGTAAGAACTTTTCATTTTCCTCTGCTGGCTGAAGCGCGTCATCATCCAAGAGATTCTTTTGAATAGAAGTTGCGCTGCACGTCTAGGCACCCTGCTTTGATTAGACGTGTTAAGAAAAGTTCATCCAAAAAGAAAAGACAGTTATTCAGGCTTTCAACTCTCAATCACCGGCAGGCAAAACTCTCCTTTATAAAAAAATCAACCGGATGCCACGGCGTCTCCTCGACCCCATTCACCTCAGAGGAGTTCTCCTGATGTCCTCTCATCATTCTCAGTCTTGAAACCACCAAGGTGGCACGATGTGACACATTTTAGTAAAAGCGTGGATACTATCATTTCAATGTGTACTATCTCTGATGTTAAAATAGTATATTCCTCCAATTTCAGTAGGCTTCCCCCCAACTTTAAAATCCAACTAATTCAGACCAAAACCTGAGGAATGCATTCCCTTATGCACCATTTGAACATCAGTTCTGACTTGTCGGAGCGAGATTGGCATCTGTTATGGCAACAAGAACCCGGCAACTGTAGAGATTCATACTGTATGTGTAGATGATGGCTGACATCTCTTCTTGGACAGCCGGCTGGTGCGCTCCAGCCGCATCGCGCTCATTACGCACGACCGGCACCGGTGGAACAAGCGCAATAGTGTTCTAAAGAAAGCTGGTGGTTAGAGACAGCCAAGCGTGCTATGTCTTAGCCTTGTTGTTTCTTTTAATTGATACAGTAAAAGGCATGTGGAGTTTGTTCTAAGATGGAGGTTTCCAGCTGGTTTAAATTTTAGAAAGTATGCTCTGATGGGAAATTTCTAAATTAGTTTTGCTTTAAATATGTCTTGACGCTGCTGTTACTGTTACGCTGTACTGGGTGAAAACTAGAAAAAAGTGGAGAAGACCTATGACAGATGACTACATCTGCGTGTCTGTCTTCAGGATGAGATATATCAAGTGTTAGTAAAGGAAGTTATTGCTTGTGTGTTTATATACTGCATGCTCTAGTGACTTAAGATTATCTAATACTTTACACAGAGGTGATTTCTTATCAACATGTCTGTCACTGGTACAACTCAGGCTACAGCTGGGAAGAATGTGTTTGTGTGGTGAAAGGAGGTTGGGTTCTTACCTATTTCTCACAGAGGGCTTGAGGCCTTTATGACGTGATAAACATCTGGAACAGAATGAGAGCCACTCACCACGTCTGCCACTAATCCCGTGGGTCAGATTGGTTTCCTGTAGACACACACACACACACACGCTTGCAAACTGCAGCTGTCAAAAAATGATTTTTGATTAGTCTTGTGTTGCCAAACATAAACACAGACATTTTCTAGATGTAGTTTCTTTCACAGACAGTTTAAAAGCTTTACTTGGAGATTAGTTTACTTTCCTCTAAAATGCAACCTGATTGCCTGAGTAGCCTCTACATACATTACACACACTGAAGCATCATCACTCTGATAAAACTTTGCAGCCTAAATGTGATTTAGAAATTGCAGCAGTTGATGCAAGTACATATTTATTTTAGAGTAGTTGCACAATGCATGCAGAGTCTGACAGCTGTCATATCTCTTATGCTTAAGCTTCAGGTATCAGCTGAATCTCAAATACCTTATCACACAGGATGAAGCAGATGTGCTTACTATTAGCACAGACACATGCACACACAAGCACCTGCAAACGGACAGAGCCAACTATATTATTTGAACCTTCACAATTCACCAGCGTTCAAACACACGTGGATCATAAGGGCAAGGAATCCCTCTATTAGAAGATGAATGGGTGTCTGGGCCACCTGCATGATGTGATCTTTACTGCAGCTCTGCACAGAGAGCCTAAGGGCCTGAGCCTTGTCAAAAACACTGACTTCTCTATACTCTATTGACCTCAGGAGGCAGGGTTTCTTATGTAACAGCTACACAAACACACTGTAGCACCTCTGCTGGGGTTTGGATGAGTAATCTTCTCTGCTCATTATGATGCTGGAGCAAGGAGAAAATATATTTTTCTAAAATGGTGAGAAGGGGAGGTGATGGGAAAACATAGATCGATAGGCTTCAGATGTGGTCTTGGGCGCTTTAAGGAGAGAATCAAGAAATGCTGTGCAGAATATTCTTATGATTTGGTGGCAATATGGCCTTGTAAAGTTATTTTGGGCAAAGAACCTAATGTTCCACAGTTTTTCTCTGTCACCCTCCTCCCTGTCAATTACAGACACACTTTCTCAGTCTACAATCTACTTTTTCTGTCTTGGTGTCATAGATCGATAAGTGGAACAGCTTGCCAGGTGAGGCAGGAACTGAAGGCAAACTCCAGCAAACTGTGTAGGGGAAACGCCTTACCCCACCACCTGGAACGAATGAGAAAATAAAGAGAAAGTTTAGCATTAATAATCCTCCAATGCATGTATACTGTATGCATGTGATGGGCAGGCTAGCAGCCTCTTATAAGCAGTGATTAGCTGATTCAATGAGCTTAAGCTGACTTGTGTTGTGCTTTTGGCTGCACTGTGCCAAGGTGAGGAGTTCTAGTGGGGAAAGTGAATGTGTGAGTATGGGAAAGAGAGTAGTAGATGATTTAGTACAAGTGTGTGTGGGTTTTTCTCAGTCAGACACACTTTAGAGGGAACAGACCCTGTTTTGTTTGGGCCAGCGGTGAGGTTAGTGTTTGAGGTTGTCACTCAACATAGAGCTACAGAAACTAAAACGTGCAGATCTTTAGACATAGGTCAACAGCCTGACATGGACTCTCGCTCACACTTTCTTAATCTCTCTCTCTCACTCACTCACTCTCTCTTTCTCTCACTCGCTCACTCTCACACACACACACACACAGACACACACACACAGACACACACACACAGATATTACCTCAACCAATCCAGCTTTAAAAAAAAAAAAAGCCTGGTGGGTCTGTCTTGCAAAGGTACGTGTGCGTGTGTCTTTACGTGTGAGTGCACAATCACACCTGACTGTGTAGCGGTGATTCCCCTAGACATTTGACTTGGCTGTAAGCTCTCTGACTGAAACATGATTAAATTATTGTGTTAAATATTAGCCTGTTTCACCGCTGTAGGCCAGCCTGGCTGTTCACGGGTCGAGGAAACACCAGTGTGGAGCTAAATGTCACTAACACTGTATTTAGTGATTAGCAGTCAGTTTGAAAGTTTTTTTATAGAAGCAACTGTTTCCATTTCTGGTTAAAACAGACGTATAAGAGAAAATGTGACAGGCCAAGACTGGACCCTGCCAGAATTTGAAGGCTGCTGGCTCTCTCTTTTCACACACACACACAACATATATCTCTGCAGCGCCATTTCAAATTCTAGTTGATTCTCAGTATTGTCAGGGAATGTGAACGCGCTGATGGCAAAATATCTTTTGCTGTTTTTTGATATCGCACACCATGCTCTTGTAGCTCCCTGGAGCCAAGAGAGCAAAACCGAGAGAAGAATATTTCTCTGTTCTCTCAAATTTTCCACTTATTGAGATGAATCTTTTAGGATTAACCAGCATACATGTTGCACTGAATCCTTCCAGGGGAACAGATGTAACGTAGTTTCAGGACTCTTAAGAACACAGGTCTTTCTCTGTGTTTGTGTGTTCTCTATCCCCCCCTACCATAAATCATAAATGCTGAACAAACTTGGTGCGTCTCTCACTAAAAATCACTCCGCTTCTTAAAAGAACCCTGTAACCAAATAACACTCACACACATTAATTGAACTTGCCAGCAATGTGGTAGAGTTGTAGACTGCAGGGCGTTGTTAGGGATTAGACAGGTATGTGTGGACACAGAAGAAGCTTCAGGAAATCTCTCCTCCCTCCAGTTTCTGTCTAATTAACAGCAATGCTGGCCAGGAAGTGGGTGAAAGCAAACTGTTTAAGTGAATTCAAGTAAAGTTTGGTTTGGCTGGTGACCACATGGTAGAAGTAGCGGTAGTTAATAAACTTTACATGTATATAAAGAGTAAGAGAGAGAAGATGGAGAGGGAAACTGAAAGGTTGTTTGCTGCGAGAAAGATGAGAAACATTCAGCTCAATGTGGACACTACAGACCCAGGACGCCTACCCCATGCTGTACCTGACTACTGACAGACAGACTCAAACAGTGAGTGATACTTTGCTAATCGCATGTGCTGATTGGACGAAGACACCACTAGACCCCTTTATTGGACCATTAATCTCATTAATACAAATGTACATGTTGTGCAGATGAGCTTGATTAATACACACAATTTTCTTTTAAAAATCCCATCAAAATCCTATAGTTCTGATGTTGAATGTGTAAAATAATCATATTTTTAGTGCTGATGCAGTCATAAAACCACACTATGTGGAGTTTATTCAGTGTAACCATGCATCATTATCTGTAATGAAACATTTAATATTGTCAATCGTGGAAAAACTATATAGCAAGTTGTGTGCAGGAAATGTAAACATAAACACCTTTCATCAAATTAATGGTATGATAATTATTTCAATTTAGAATATTAGAGCAGGCGTTGTCTGTCATCCTTTAGGTCAAGATTACAATCGTAATCACAAGGAGAGAATGGTACGTCTTTACATTTCAAGACCTTTAAAGTCAAAAACCTGTTCCACTCACCTCAAGTTTGACCTGCTGTTCATCTTTTCCTAAATCTTATCAAAACAAAAGTACATACATATGTGCAAACTGTAGTGAGGAAACTGACACACAAACTATACAGATGCAAAAGAGCTTTATTAATCCAGCCATGGAAGTGTGATTTTTGGAGCAAACTCACCACTCCATTCACACGCCCGCTTCCTGTTAGAGGATATTAAAAATAAGGTCTTCATTTCGTCTAGTCATATTTTGTTCTTCAAACTGACAGATGTAGTGCGCAGACTCTTGGACCAAATTGACAGAATCCATGCTTTAAGGCAATATACCAAAGTGTCAAATAAAATGTAAACAAGGCCAGTCTTGGTCAAGCTGTCACTCATTTTAGAACAACTAACAGGGTTGCCAGGTGTGAACCAGCCACATTTGGTGGTGAAGTTGGTCATGTGGAAAAATACTTAAGCTGTTCATTTATTTCCTCACTGCTTTTTGTTTTTCTTATTTACATGTGCAATGTTTGAGCAGAGGTGGCAAACCAAAGCACAAACATACATTCACATTTAATACAAAAAGGTGCTGCTCCAAGATACTCTCACATAAATTAGGAGGTGAAAATAGAATAATATTTCTAATCCATTGAAAACCTCCAGTTTAGAAGGCTCATACAGAAGGTGAAAGCATGACTTGGGCTACTTCCTCTATATTTCCTCCACCTACAGTATGTTAGTTCTCATGGACGTATTGAGAAAAACTAAGCATTGCCTCTGAAAGACCCCAAAACAACTTACTGGCGTTGCATCCTGCCTAAATGCCAAAACAATCAGACGGCTTGTAATTCCCTCTGGGTTGGTAAAACAAGCATTCCTCCCAGCTGAGCAGAGGCTAGCCACGCTCTGTTTATTTATCTGCTTTCTAACGTGCATGCCAGCTTGTTAATTGGCTTTAGGGGTCAATAAAGGGATAGTTTTTACTTCAATGGAAAACAAAGAAAGAAAGACTGAGATTTTAATGATAAGATTTAAAACAAAAACAAAAGATGATGGGTTTTTTGTGATAATTTTTTTTATATTCAGAAAAAAAATAATGTAAACATGATATTCACAAACAGTTACAAACAACACGCTTGGACATAGGAATGTGTCCCAGGGCCACAAAAACACAGAGAGGAAAAACAGGAGGGAGACAAAATAACACGTGCAGAAACAGACAGACACAAACAGACACACAGACAGACGCAAGACAAGGGACCAATCACACACGCAAACAAAAGAAAAGGCTACAGCAATGACCTTAAGGACTCAGCAATGCTGTGCCAAGTCTACAAAGTCTTCCCACAGAGGCTCCACCCGCACGAGCCGTAGAGAGTTCCATGTACGTGACATCCAAAAAACGAAAGGATCCATGAACAAACAGGTAAGTCATAAGATGGCTTCCATTGGGTTGCAATCATCCTCTTAGCAGCTGTAAGTCCAGAAAAGACAGCACATTTTTTGAGCTTTAGAAAGCTGGAAAGCTGACAGGTCATTCATAATTAAAACATTGACAGTAACAGGCACAGTAACATTAATCAAGGTGGAAATTTTGAATGCAATATTTTTCCAGAACTGATGAACACTCCCAGAACATGCAGTATGAACAAAAGAAACTGTATGGTTGTTATAAGCACTTGGTTCTGCATGTTTTGAATTAGCGTATTTTCTTTTTATTAGTTATAATAAATTATGATCTTTTGCACTCCTTATTTTCTGGGTTTTACAATATGAAATAATTTGGAAAAATAACTTCATGTTGACCTCGTGATTACATAATACAAGCAATTAGCATTACCAATTAGCATCTTCATGCCTGAGAGGTTGCTATTGCCCTCTCCAGAGAGACTGGCAAACACTAAAACAGCACAGGGTAATTATCCTCCATTAGTGCATTTGTTTTCACCACACGAAAAGAGAGCAGTTGGGAAAACAATTACCAATGCGCCAAGGCTGTTCAACTGCAACTGTTGCTCCGGGCTTGCTGAGAAATGATGGTTATAACCCGAGAGAAATCTTAGATACATTTGTGGCCAATGGTTTGTGACTAGACTTATGTGCTGTGCCAAAGAGATGTTCAATGCAAAGATGTGAGCATGGTAACAATCTTCTCAACGTTTGCCAAGGAAGCGAGGACATGTATTCCCAAAATGACAAACTATTTCTTTTAAAAGG
Source organism: Etheostoma cragini (assembly GCF_013103735.1). Lineage (NCBI taxonomy): Eukaryota > Metazoa > Chordata > Actinopteri > Perciformes > Percidae > Etheostoma > Etheostoma cragini. The sequence continues at coordinate 9,982,511 of NC_048424.1, forward strand.
TTTTATTGCCCAACTTTATAATGTGAAAGTGAGGTATGAGTTCCACACAGCTCGAAGGTTTAGTCTATTAATTTCCGCCTTTTGTGCGCCATATAGCCACACATGATACATCCGCTCAGAAGGGGGTTTCTATTAGGAACGTTTTGCTGTTTTTAAGGGGTTGCCAAGACGCTGATGATGACTGGTTGTGGTGACTTTTATGTTTTCTCCTGTGGTGTTGCATGAACAGCTGTGTGGCTCGAGGGCCCACAGCCACTGGGTGGTACCCTGGCTGTTGCTTATAAGAAGGCGACTACGTACATCCCATAATTTAAAAGATCAGTGCCAGGATAAATAGAGGTCCTACAAGAAAATTAGGTGTCCGATTACAACATGTAAATGTAATGCCCCAGCTTTGATCAGTTTGTCCAGAAGGAACCAGACCTCTAATCTGAATCCAGGCCCTTTCATGACAGAATTAGAAACAGAATAATAGAAGTCTTCTTTGTGTGCGCTGTTGTTTTTTGGTTCATTTTTGGCCTTCTGCTAATGTCTGTGCCGTGGTGTTGTTTGCCTATTTAGGAAGTTTACTTAGGCAAAGCAATCTGCATTCCTGTGTTTATTCCCACAGAACACCTATATGCTGAGCTCTTCTTTTCTGTTGCATTGGCCACATATACACTTGTCATCAAACAGCACGTCTGTGTGGTCACTGAAGTCCGGCAATTATTTTCCAATTTGATTCAACAACTGCAGTCTGTCTTTTTCATCAGAGTCCAGGGTGGCAAACCAACAGCCTAAAGCAAAGTAATTGGACGTTGTGGGACTTGTTAAAAGGAAACATGCTCCCCAGTGGTCAGTGACATACCTTGTTCAAGGAACTCTGCCTATCTTTATTCTGAGTGAGTTTACCACATCTCTGTCTGCTAGCCTCATTTCATGGCAATGAAAAAAATATATAGTGGTTTAAAATAGCAGCTTTAAATATACAGCAAGGCAGATAGAGTGGCAATGCCCAACCCATGTTGTTAAAACCACTATGTGCTGGTTTGGGGAAATGTATTGCCTTGCACTTTAAAGTTTTATATAACCCATTCCTTGTTGGGTTCCGCTGAGTAGAATGAGAAAGCCACTTTTTCTAAACCAAGGCTATTTCCTAAAAAATATAATGAAAATTTTTACGTGAAAGGGTCACTTGTAGTGATAAACCCAGAGACAATTACTGTATCATCTGACTGTGCAGTTTAACTCAGTTCTAGCTGAGCCTTTAGCTTCTTGTAACTTACAGTTTTATGGCTCACAATTTTACTGTTTTGTTTCACTCTAACCACTCTCATAACAGCACTATGTTCTAAAAATTATGTTTAGTTTTTGAGGGAAACGTATTTTTCCTGGATTACGTTTGTCTTTAACGTACCACACATTTCTAATCTAAAGCCACATAGGAAGGGGGTCAGGGTGGATAGATGGGTTAAACAAACAGGGCTCACCCAGGAGACATGTTTGTGTCCTGTCTTAAACCAAATGTCAACTTTGATTTGTTTACATGACATGCTTGACTTACGTTAGTAACCTAAATTAGGTAACAAACCATCATCCTTTTTAAAAAACATATACAAATACATTTCCCCCAAAACGTAATTAAGAATGCAGTTTTTTTTAAGGGGAATGTAATTTTTAGGAGACTTTGTTGAGAGGTTGTTACATCCAGATGCAGTAGACAGCTGTTTGTTGTATCCAGATGTAGTAGACAGCTGTTTTCAGCAAAAAGTTTGGATGAACTGTACGCTACCTACTGCATCAAATGCTACTTTAAATGCTCCTTCTAACCATGGTAACTTCTAATTTACTCTGTTGTCTTAATTCATTAAATACTATCTTTTGTTTCAGATTGTAGAAGTCAACAGCTTGCAAGGTTTCTTAATGTTATTTTGTCAGACACCAGAACTGAGGCTCAAGGGCAATGTCAAGTGTGGGGTTGTCAAAGACATCAGAAGTTGCCTTTTGTAAAACGATACCCAAACACAGATTATCATTTTCTACAGCTTTTAACCTCTTCATAATTATGTGGGTCTTTCATCTGCTTTGCACAGGCCTGTTTGCTCAAAAAGCCCTGAACATAAAATTTGAAAGACTACTTAATTGTGTGTGATTTTTCACTTATTGATGTGCAAGTATGTACTGTACATGCATATAAACAATTAGATGCGTTATCCTATTTGGTCTCAGATGAAAACAGAACTGGACTCAGATTAAGTAAAGAGCATTAGACTCAAAGACTCACATTCATGCTTTTTCAGCTCACGTAAAAGTGGAAATAGTTTCATTCATAATGCTGCAAGAAATTTCTTTTTTACAGTCCATTTTTATTTCATTGCACTGCAACATTTTCCTTTGTTTAGTCTTAGAGCTGGTCCATGTTTTACACTTTAGTTGTTTTAGAAGAAACACTCTCTTCACAATGCATTTATTTTTGTTTAGAGAGAGATAGTTTTTACAGAGCCACTTCAAATTTCTAAAGGCCAAGCTAAATAAAGAGGAAAGCTAAAAATATGTCTTCTAACCCCTCCCACCCTTCCTGTACAAACAAAGCTTTAGGCAACAGGTCTTTATTTCTGCTTGTCACTCAAATAGTCAGAAGTACCTGTCTACGTCAAGCTGCAGTGTCAGTTACTTTAAAATGACAGCCTTTAGGGGGATACAGCGGGCTTAGTTGTTATCATTTTGCTACTCGCAGACACCATAGACAATGGAAAGCAATATGTTAAAGATCCCATACTATGAAAAAAAAATCACTTTTTCTGAGATTTGGATTTCTGGTTATTTTGTGTCTCTTGTGCTTCCACACACATACAAACTTGAACAAAGCAACTATCCATGCTGTTTTGAGTAAGATAAAGGTTTCTGAATGTGTCCTTCCTTCAGTCTCATGGTGAGCTGGTTAAAATCTGCACGGCTTTCTACGTCACTAGAAGAGAAGCGGTGGCTAACCGTAGCACATGCTAGCGCTAGCATGATAGGTTGTTCTCAATGGTAAAACACTGCTACAACACACACTAGTTTACCATAATCTCCAAAAGAACTACTTCCATCTCCCTGTTTTGCAGGTTTTCCACAAGTGGCCTTCGTTTAGAAGAAGTCTCCCAGCTAATCCTGCCTTGGACTGACCAAAGTTGGAGAAAGAGTTATCTAGCAGATGGGATCTTACCTAGCTACTGAGCATGTGCGATTCCCATCAAAGATAGCATAGAAGTGAGATGTCTCACTCTGTAGCGAAAACAAGTGAGATGTCTCACTCTGTAGCTAAAACAAGTGAGATGCCTTACCCTGTAGCTAAAACAGAGACCCAAACACACAGGGAGAAAAGAGGATCTGCAGCAATGTGCACCACAACAAAAATGTGTTTTTTGAAAATTAAACCAACAACCTATTCTGGTGCAACCTCAAAATACAATTATGTACCTAAACATTAGCATAATATGGGCGCTTAAACACCGACAGGGTTTGAATGAGAATCTGCAAAAAGTGTGTACACTACTGGCAACATTCCATAACTTAATCCATAGTCTCAATTTTAAAGAGCATAATCAAATGTGATATAGATCAATGCAGGTTTCTTACATATTCCTTTTCTTTTAAAAACTTTAGGAATAAATAATGAGATATTTCATTCATTTCTGGGCTGAGGTAGATTAATGTAATGATGGCAAAAGGAGTGGGTGGACGCTCTTCAGGACGGCCTGAAAAGCATTTTTGAAATGTTCAGATGGAATGTGGTCGTCCCGCGTGGAAAGCAAACCTCCCTTCAGCCAAATCTCACACCTTTGTATCAAAATGTGCTCTCCTCCTCTGAAACCCACCTTTGTCTCCTACCACCTCTCTGTCTTTCTTAGCGTCCTTTCTTTTTTTTTTACGCTTACACATTTTTTCCTCAACACCTGTCTCTCATGTGTAGACAGCAGTGCAAAATGGGACTGACCGCACATCATACAAACCCTAACATAAAAATGAGGGTTAGTGCTAAAATACACATCCTTCTATCGCCGGTCACACTTATGAACTCTTCAATATCCAGTTTTGTTTCTTCGTATTTACCCTCCAAACAACAGATCTTTCGACCGCTAAAGCCGCAACCGAGACCCACTGTAGTGCTGCACTTCTAAGCGGCAACCGTGTACAAATGGTCTGGTCTGTTGGCAAAATCACATTTTCCAGATTTTTTTGAAGAGACATCTTGAGTAAAAGCAAGTTTGGACACAGTCCAAAGTTAACAAAGACTTTATCCAAAGAAACACAAACACCAAGCTTCCAAGAAGTTGTTCTTGTCCCCGTCCAGTTTAAGATGGGAAAGATTCTCGGCAGGGGGATTGGTTCAGCAAAAGAGTCAGCGGGTGTGGTCACTGGTGTTAATTACAGGGTTGGAGAGGGATGGCTTGCATTTTACTAGTGTGTGTGTGTGTGTGTGTTGAAAGAGAATGTGATGGACTCAAATTTAAACATTTCACCTAAGTTACTTTTGGAGCAGCCAGTGAGGTTCAGGAATGTAACAATAATCTAGTATCTCCTCAGACTTTAACAAGAGGTCAAAGGGTATGTTAGGTCCTCAGATAAACCCAACTTGAGGTTAAATGGGTAACTCTGTAGTTTGTGTAGACCTGACTCTAAAATACACAGACAAAGTTTCTACAAAGTATGGGAACAATTTACAAACTTTTTGGAAAGCCAGCAAGATGTACAAGATGCATAGGTTGTATATTTTTAACTTTCTGACTTTGTAATACAGATATTGCAAGAGTTTTTTTTTTTTTTTTTCTGTTTTTTCTTTCTGGGTTTTTTATTTTAACAAATGCATTTTCTTTCTATGTGCTAAGCAGACATGTTTGTCGTTTGTTGTGGTTGTTGTCGTAAAAGTTGAACATTTTAATAAATAAAGTTCTAAAAAAAAAATAATAATAATAACACACAGTGTTTCTACGCCCCTTGAAAAGCCATCCGCTGTTTGGCCTGGTCCACTGGCCTAGATCCTAGTTGTGTAGTGTTTCCATTGGCCTGGCCCGGAGCAACTTGCCTGTTTCTTGGCCTACTGGCACCTTCCTGCTGCCCCAGTACGGCTGGAACTGGGCTGAGTTTGTGCCAGTTGGACCTACCTGTCCTGTAAATCCATCCATCACTGCTGAAAACTGTTCTAATTCTTTACCACAAATTCTCACCCTAAGAGTTGCAACGTTGTCTTCCAATATTTACCCAGTCTCCCTTTTCTTTCTCACCGTCTCCCTTCCTCTTTTTCTGTTCACATCTGTTCCTTTGCCACTTTCTCCCTCTACATCTTCCTGCCTTGTATCTCTCCTCCTTGTGTTTCCTCTTCTGGAAGTCTGCAAAAAAACATCCAAATAACATTCTTTCCTGAACAGCAAACTGAGTGAACATGTGCGGCCTTCATGTGGTCCTACACACTACACTGGATGTGTATGATACACACACACACACACACACACACTGCCATGCCACTGGGTGCATTGGCAGTGTAGTAAGCCAGCTGGAACGTGTGCGTCTCTAATCACTACATGCAGTTCCATTACATTCTCAACCGCAGGATCACAAAACCGCTGTCTCTCTAAGCTCCCCTGTATCTTCTTCCACCCATTAGCTTGCCCATTCATGTGTACGTGTTTATCGTTTACGCGTTTTATCTGTGAGAGGGAGTTTGCCGCCCGATCCATAAACAAGCATCACCACGTCAGGGATTCCAAGTATGCACATCATGTGTGCTGATTGCAGTCCATTAAAACCTTCTGTAAATGATAAAGCCAAGACGTACTTGACAGATTTACACAATCTGTTGGTGTAAATTGCTGCTCTTTCTCTGTCTGAGGGGAAAAAATTCACTTTAGTTTATGTCTGTTTGGGATTTTTGCTTTAGGGAACACAGCTGAGTGCAATCTCAAAATACAGTAAAAGAAGAAATACCAGAGCACAGCCTTTGAGGATAAATAGCAAACATTAGTTTCCAATTCCATCAGCCAGTTGATTAAGTTGTATATATCCTTCTTAACTGTCTCAGCTCTTCACAGTCGCTCCAAAAACAAAAAAGTCTCTTAAGGACAGTTTACCACAAAATTGGAAACCATCATTATCTATCTTCCTTATGTAAGTGTCTTCAAGTGCCTTTGCCCTTGACTCTAAAACTTAAACAACAAAACAACTGTATTGTTGTTGTTATGTTTCATAACACGTTGTTGTGCTCGTCTTGGCTCTAGCATGTAGCTAAGTGTCGGCTTGTCTATAATTAGCTACTCGGTTGTAATGAGGTGTTTCTGAAGAGCTAAAGGGAACCGCTGACCGCCAGCTAGCATAGCGTAGCCCACATTGCTAAATTAAAGAGAGCCTCAATCTTCAAGGCCACGCTCAGCTGGAGCCCACACTCACAGACGGCAGCCAAGTGCGCTTTAGTGAGTAGTAAACATACAAAACATTCAGAAAAAAGTCTCTACATTTTGTTTATTTCTGGTGTTATAATGCACCATGTTGGATTTATATGCCTAGTGTTTCCTTTTGGTGTAGTTAAACAAAAGAAACCCAGTCCTCAAATCTAGCTACAATGAACTACAATGACCACAGTTCATTGCCCGCATATAGCAGCATGTGGACACGATAATTTGAAAGCGAGCCATTGTTAATTTAAAATAAATTGTATTTGTTTCACAAAACAAAATTTAACCCAGTTACCCAGTGGTAAAAGAAGTATTCAGATCCTTTACAGTAATTGGATGAGAGCAGCAATAAGACGATCCAAAAATACTCACTTTTCTATGTAAATGTCCTGAAAAGTAGAACATACGTAGTATCTGCAAAAGGTACTTGACCATCAAAAATAAAATCTTTTCGTTATGGGGCACTGTTTCTTTAAGAGTGATATAATTATATAAGCTGGATTTTATTGCTGTAAGTTTAGGTGGAGCTGCTTTATACACTAGCCTGTTTTTCAATCTACTGTATAACAGTGTATCATAATTTATAATCTGATTACATGTGTTGTTAAGTAAAATATTAATCTGCGAAAGATAAATCTAGTGGAGTAAAAATTACAACATTGCCCTGTGAATGGTAGCAGTATGCAACTTAAAATAGAAATACTGTACCCAAGTACAAGTAAAAGGATACTTGTAAAATGAATATATGTTCTCATAGTACAGTAGATGTAAACCAACGACTTGTGCCAAGTATCAATACCCTTATTCATCAATGCAAGAAGCATACATTGCTCCGTCACATGTGTTAATATAGACCGAAGTGTAGCAGTTACTGCCTGTCTATTTATAAGAGCAGAAGATCCCAGTGGTCAAAATAAAGGGATAGAAGGATCAGGATTGTGTTTTGTGTTCTGGTTGACGCCTGTGATTTGGATATAAATACATGTTTTTAAGGGAAACGGGTAAAAGAGTAGACTGGTCCTCCTCATGCATTGTTTTCCTCAATATCCATATGTCCTTTACTTTTCGGCTCCCTTTATCTCTTCTCCTTCTTTATCTTTATCTCTTCCTTTTCTTTAATCCCAGTGACATTGTCATCTCCCAGACTAGAGTCTCAATGAGTGGGACAGATCCCTGCTTGTTTATTTAAAGGCAGAGCTAAAAGCAACATGACACATTGATTACAGGCCAGTGCAGACTGTCTGAGTTTGTGAACTGTGACAGGCAGCATGTGGACCAAAATTATCATGAGGGACCATAAATACCGTTGGACAAATGTTTCGAGCAGTGATGCTGTGTGGTTTGGTGCTGACAAATCTTGCATGTCAGTGACATGTTGAGGTTTCAAAATGTCTTTGGATCCACTTGGATCCAGCTCTTATTAAACCCATACGTTTAGAATCGGGCGTGGATGCAGTATAGTTTTATTCTTGTCATTCTGCTCCCATGCCATGTTAATATTTAGCACAACGTGGATTTTTCACACCTCCTTTTTTTAAAAAAGATACAAAAACTGATATAGAAATATGCATGCCAGTCACAGGTGGATAAATGAATCAATACCAGTAGAAAGGAGACTGCCCAACTGCGATTGAGAGTTAATCATCTTAGCTGCCCTCAAATGACAATGAGCTGACCGTCAGACGGTGTTTATGAATCAAAGCTAGTTATTTGTTTTCACAGCTTTCTCTGTGAGCTAGTGTTTTGTCTGATTTTGAAGCCATGTCCACGTTTCCCGAGAGGCTAGTCAAGGGTGAGAGAGTTTCCCTCACCTTAACACCGTGGAGCTCTACCAGACCTGTATTAGCATGAATCAACAGCGTTGGCGTGTGGATGCTGTTTGTTTGCCTCTGCCTTGCGTTGCGTGCGTACAGTAGCTATATGTGTGTGAGGGAGAGTGGCTCTGCAGGGTGCCTGTTGGGAGAGTAAAGTGCAGGGTTTCAGTGTGCTGCCTCTTACCAAGATGTGATATACTATGTATCCCTGCCTTAACACAGCCAAGGGAGATTTAGCACCTTCAACCCTCCGTCCGCCCCTAATAGAAACAGAAACAGAGAAGGAATACACTTAGTCTCTGCTGCCACTGAAAGGAAACACATTTTATGAAGGAAACTGGGTTCCTTATGACCAATAATATTTGTATATTTCTACACAGCTTCTCCTTTAGAGCTTGTGGTTTAGGTTTTGGGTGCCAGACAAGCTCCAATATTAGCACATGAGTTGGCGAAGAAAGAATGACCAAAATGTAGTGATGCTCAGAAGCTCACTGCGCATTTGTTGTGTTGAAACAAACATGTCAACAAAAAGGTATCTGCTCATTAGTGCCATTATTATCTTAATGAATTCCTCTTTATCATAATCAGGTAGATTTATTATGTCATGGCAGCTTAAGGACCTATTGTTTCAATAAGCACTGTTTATAAAAGCAATATTTATTTTTTACACTAATTACAAAGTGGTATTGAAAGAAGCAACATGGTCCAACCAGCTGTGTGGAAATGAGAGTTGATGGGAAATTAGACGATTACGTCGCGTTATAGATTATGTTAAAGGGCATTAGAACAAGTTGCAGCATTGTTTGTTGACTTAGTTTGACTCAAAGAGACTCATAGTGTCAGGAAAGATTTTTTTTTTGACAAAACAATCTGTATTCCATGCAATTACATCAGGCTCTATCCAGGGCTCTGGTTTAACCTTTATTTTTATTTTCATTGGCAATTGGGAAAAGATTTCTTGTTCATCTGTACATTGCCACTAGTGAACTCCGGATGTGGAGCCTCATCTCAGTCTTTAAAATGCTTACAAATTCCTGCCACTTACTTTTGTCACCAAAAAACTGTAAATCATACAGTCAGTATGAATCAGTTTACTGAACCTCTGTTAATAGGAAGCCAAAAATTATGTTTTTGCTTATTAAACACTTATATGTCAAACACCTACATGACTTGCTCCAGCAGGTGGCTGCTTTTATCTGTCCAGTTGTGTCCAGATCTAACTGCCTCTAAATGTTATGCACCATGGGCATGAATCAACTACACATGCTACTATTACTTCCTCAATTTAGTCACTTCAAATCTTTTGTTACAGCTGGTTCTAAAAACAAAACTTTCCCATTGTCTCTTGCTGTAGACTGTAGCTGTTTTATGTATTTCATTGGGGCTCTTATTGTTGCAATGGTCAACAGTGCACACTATAGCTTTCAGATTGTGCTGTTAAATGTGATGTGTGATGGTGTTGGATTGATTATAAAATGTCCTGATTGTTACTGCAGTTTCAAAGGCTTCATCTATAAATACTATGCTGTTCTTGGAAGTGGGAGCTGCCATCTGTTGTTTATTGCTGGGTTGTTGCTCTTTGCTGTCTTTCTGGCCACTGTGGTCCACTGAAGTGCCAAACGCCTGTCACTGCATTATCACCAGACTGTTCAAACATTGCCACTCCATTTAGATTGTTCACTTCAGTTGTATAAAACGCTTTTATTTTCCTATTAAAAAAGAATCTGTTCAGTTAGGATGCTTTGTAGTCTGTAGACAGTAAACATGTTTTTTATTATGCAAGCATGATATGTGATACATCAACTGTTATTCAAAACATTGGTTAAAGTTCTCTTCTTCTTCTTCACTGCTGCATATCACCATCAACAACATGTGCTTGACACATGGCAAATGCACTTTATTTGGCACCTGATGAGGGTAGGGAAAAAATAACGTGTTAGGAAGTGTGCGTGCGTGCGTGCGTGCGTCCGTGCACATGTGTGTGGAGTTTCAGGAGGCATTACGATGATGTCATGGGGAACAAGGTGTTCTGCTGCAGACGCACATCCTGTGACTTTTGGTAACAGGCACTGTTAAATGTCCCTGCACACATTACACACTCACACACATACATACACACTCACATGCATGCACATATGCACTTTTTTTCTCTTGGCCATTTAGGTCCTTGTTTTTTACCCTCTCACACACGGATACAAACTGTACGTGCAATCAAATGTTCAAACAAGACACACATACACACACCTTACTTTTACATTCATGTTTTTTACGCTGTCTTTTATATATCACACACATATGCATACATATTCTGAACATCTGATCACAAAACAAGGGAGTGGCGGCGGCCCGGTCCAGCAGCGGTTTAACCTGGCACTGACCAGCGCTGCAGACCAAGATGGAGCCCGACAGCAGTTTCCGTCAAATTAGTATTTATGTAACAGATGATGCAGGCACGAAGGCCAGGGCACTGCCACCATCAAGTGTATAATTAGTGAGAGGTTTGGGGTTTCACAGACTCTGGTAATACATGTAAAAGCACACACACCACATACATGCAAAGTACCGAATACGCATGCACAGACAGATATTTTAAAAACTTTAAATACGAGTGTGCATTTGAAATGATTGCAGAAACACACAAACAAAGCCTGAGCATTCTGGCAACTAGACTGCATCTGCACAGCACGGCTGTGTATGGAAAAGAGTCGAAAACAGGTGGAGAAGGAAAATCATGGTTTGGAAGAGTTTAATTCTTCCAAAGTGGTAATTAGGTACGAAAAATATTACCAGTACATGATTATAATGATGATGTATTATGGGGATTAAAGTACAGCAATTACCTCATTTAAATACATCAGCTATTGGCCATTTGTGGAAAACCTCCTGGCATTTGGGCACGATGCAGCTTTGATTAGTGTTGGCCTTGCTCCTGGTCTGATTTTCTGTCAGCAGTGAGTAGAAACATTTCTGACTCTGGCACCTGATTGCACTGACAGTTTATGGCAAATGTGTCTTTTTGTGAAACTTCCATTGCTACAGTTGTGTTTGGGGTTTATTGTGCAGTCACTTTCCCTACTTTGTTCATGCACTGTTACACATCTATTTTGCTGCCATGGTTATATATTGTCATAGAGTTATACTTTATTTGACCGACTAGTATTTACTATTTCCACAGTGAATAAATAGGACTTTGATGATGATGATGATGGTTTTGTTATATAGGCTGTGGCTTTCAGATTTTGAGTTTTTTATGCCCCAGCACATGAGTGTATGTCTTCTGTTCTTATGGTGTTAAAGAGGTAACTGTAACCTTTGCATAGGAACATATTGCAGCATTGATTTATTGGATAAAACAGGAGTAATACATTTTACAAATTTATTCGTGGAACTTACTGGGGGATTTTAACATTTTGAATCCTTTTGGTATGTGTCTTGTTAATTGACAGCAGGTGATAGTTCCTGACCTTTATGTGTTGCGTTAATATACCATATGTCTGGAATGGATCATCTGTGTGCTGAAATCACACCACTCCAAGTCCTATAAAGGTCTATTGTGGGGGCCCATGAGAAAAGTAGCACACTTCAGTGGACTACAGTCACAGATTGTGTGGAACACTCACTTTTTCCCCCCTTTGGAAAGATTTTATGACATGGTCTCAGTTTTGACAAGGCCATCCAGAAAGCTTACTTGTTCCATTCCATCATTTCTTCTGTCTACCACCGTCCTTTACAGTATCTCTCAGAAATCTTTTGCCTTCTCTTTAAGTGCCTCTCTTCTGTCCTTCACTCCGGTGTGAGACTTAGCACCACACAGGCTCTCTTTTTGCAGCATGTTTGTTCTACAGGACCAAGCTGCTGCACTGTCTTCGGCCATCTGATAAGGACTGCTGTTGCCGCCGCAGAGAGATGAGATCAGATGTTAGACTTCAGACTAAAGGCATCAAAATAAATTTCAATTCAATATGTAACTCACACATGGTTGACACGTACACGCATGGACACGCACATTGCTATGATTAAAGTTCTGTCGTAGCTTATAACTGTATACGGAGGAATGCATGCATCTCCTGTCATCGTCCATAAGACAAGGGTCCTTCTAACAGCTGGTTGAGCCCCTGGGCCAGCACTTCCTGTCAGGAAGCAATAAAATCCTATTACACTCAATAGGCAGTATAGTTCTTGAACATTACAGCCAATACTCATCATAGTGTGTTTTGTTTAAGTTCCTAATTTTCATTTTCTTTCACAAATAACCCCACTAGATAACATTAGACAGAGGAACTGCTGGGATGGTTTTTGAATATGTACTGTATTTATTTCAGTCATTGTGTGTGTTCCAGTACATACTGTATTTACAGGTCTGTATATACTGTGTCTGTGTGTGTGCTTCCTGGTGGAATCATTATGTTTTTCTCTGTTGAAGGCATTTTAGGCCATTAAGGAAGCGCTAGCTGCCAGAAAGTACAATTCATCTTCTTTTGCTGACCTCAACTGAGGGCTCACAAACTGATTTGATAACAATTTGTTCCGATTTCCCTCTTAACTCTTCTCCTCTCTGTCCCTCCCCCTGACTTTCTTTCTTTTCATTTCCTCGCTGTGCTGCAGACTACAGCAGCTGCTTTTCCTGAATCTTCCATCACATGACAAACCCAGAGGAATTCAGGTTCTCTGTAGTAATTCACTAGCTCTTTCAGATCCCTCCTTCATATGGTACTTTCTTGTCTTCCCTCCATTCCCAGAACTTTATGCACACCCCCACAGTGTCCCACAGGGAGCAGAAAAGCAGGTGATTTACATTGCACTACACAGACGTTTTGCATGTGTGCATGAATGTTAGTCTGCAGACCTGTATGCTGTTTGTTTTTTCTTGTAATTTAGTAAGAGAAATTAACGAGAATACAGAGGAGATTGTTAAGGGAATAGTTTTACATTTTGGGAAATACTATTACCCCTAAATCTAATAGGGTAATGCACTGCAAGGCAGATTTTTCTTACCTTTGGACAGAGCCAGGCTGTTTACCCCTGTTACTAGTCTTTATGCCAAGCTAAGTTAACTACCTGCTGGCTCCAGCTTCATACACTGAACAAAATTATAAATGCAACACTTTTATTTTTTTCCAAAAGGCCTATTTCTTGAACCCTGGTCAGTATCTGGTGTTTAACACCCCTCCGTAGTGCCAGACGCCATCGGATGTGAGCATTTGCCCAGTCAAGTCGGTTACAACATCAAACTGCAGTCAGGTCAAGAGAGAGAGAGGAGGACAGAGAACAGAGAGAGACAGAGAAAAAACTGTTCCTTTAGGTTCTGATTTGCTATGTTGTGGCCTAATTCAGGCTCTTCACATATGCGATTGTTTCGACGCGTGTCCTTGGCTGTGGGGTTAAAGCGTGCTGCTCTGTCCAACTGTGATATAGAACACATTGCTGGTCTTTCAGATTCCAGGCTTTCTCAGTGGCTACATGCACATCCAAGCATGAAACCTTAAGCAAGCAGATAGCTGACATTCAGTGTGAAATCCCATACAGTGGGAGAAATCCTGCAGGTTTGAGACTCAAGAACCATTTTTTTGGAACAATTTGAGATTTGTGCCATTTAGGTACATCCTGGTGTTTGTGTGGAACAGTTAAACATATAAAGCACTGATTCTTGACATGTAACAGCAGTAGTTGCCCAGCCTTGGTGTTCATAATGGCTGATTTTTAGTTTATTCACAGAGGAGGCAGAAAAAAAAGAACCTTTCATGGCTTCAACATCATGACAGGCCAGAAAAATACAAACTAGCTGCATGTTAAGATTTTGGTTCACCAACAGTCTGAAAATATCTGGTTTGGTGATGATTGTGCCACTAGGCACCCATCTCTTTGTGTTTTTCCATATTTACTGTATCTATAACATGCTTTATTTGGGACTCAGCAGCATCACCACTGAATCCTACAAGGGTGTAGATAGTTTATAGTTCCCACAACCGGCTGTTTTTACCATGTCAACATTGTCATGATGAAAAGAGTTGTAATAACACAATGTAATCCTTTTTTCTCATCCCAGTTCATATATCTGTTTTAGTGCTAGTGGGTTCCTTTAAGATCTCAACACAAGCAGGAACGTTTTAATCAGATTGCAGTGGCATTTCACAGGAAAGTAATTTTGTCAGTCAGCACTAGGCTCCGTATAGACAATGAAGCAGAGGAATATAGTGATAAACAAGCTTGTTGCCAAAAAATAGAACATGGACCGATTTAGCTTGGCTGAGGCCCAGGGCCAAATGAGCTATATTGTAAACAAACAATTAATGCACCGAGTTTTTCTGGCTTCTCTCACTCACAGGCTGACCCTTCTGTCCCAGTTGTAGCTGAACCATTGCAGTGGTAAAATTCAAGACTATTACAGTAAAAGCTTCCAGTTAATATAATGTGTAAAAACACTTAATCAACATAACATAACAGCAAAAACAACAAAATATTATTTCTTTTCAAACTAAAGATTAAATTCTGTTGTAATTAACATAAGATTTATACTTCATACAGAAGCACTTAGTAGTACTGAGTCAGATTAATTTACTGTGTTTTCATGTCATACTCAGCCAGAGTCAAAGCTAATCAGACAGCCAATAAAAGACTTGATGATAGTAAGTTGAGGTAAGTTGCGGTTGGTTTAATGGGTTGGCTGCTGAAGTGTATCTGCCGCTTTTGTTGTTGTATGAGGGTCCACCATTTTTTTTTAAATCTTAAATTATTATAGTCAGAAATTACATGGATTTTGTTTTGAATCAATGTCATATACACAGAAATATATTGTTTAAGTTAACCATAGGTCATTTTGAGAGGTGTGTGGGAAAATCACTGGTCAGTCAAAATGACATATCCAGAATGACAGTACAGACGTTTAAGCACTCCGGTGCTCACTGAAGAAGAAGAAGTGACTTGTCCAGAATTTGCTGATGGAGAATGCAGTTTACCATAAATCATTGACAGAATCACACCCTGTAATTAACAGTAATTTCTGATTTTTACGTATCTTTCTTATTATTTGGGCAATATAGACATGATTGCCTACATGACTTCATGGACAAAGAGCATTTCCATTGCTGCCTGACTAGTTGATGAGTGATTGCTTCTCCTACTTTGGCTTTGTGGTGTCAGACATCTATTAGGGTTTCAACTGTTTGCCCAATTTTCTATTTCATGGCTCATTTCTTCATTTCAAAGCTTGATTTTCAGAGGCAGTCAGTGCTGCTCAATGACTCTGTGACAGCCTGCCTTTTTTCTCATCTTCATTCAGCCTCATCAACTGTCTCTTCAAATTTTGATACCTTGAATGACTCAGCTGGGATCTCATAGATCAGTTAACTTTGTCTATTGTGAAATCTACCGATGGTAGTTTGAGAGTTCAAAGTGCGTTATTCTCAAAATAAAGTTTGAAATGAACCAAAAGAAATATGCAAGATTTGATTCAAATGTGTTCCTTACATTAAAGTGTGCCAGTTATGAATGCCATGGCTTGTCATGTGGCATCTTTGTCAACTACAGCGCTAGTTTACTATGAACTATTTTTAAAACATAATGTACAAGCATACGCATGAATCATTTTCTCATATAAGTCACTCCTGTTTCTTTTTTCTTGAAATTGGAAATTATTAAGCATTTCTTCTTTTTGTATGCAAATATGTCTTTAATTTATATCTTCTGGGCTTCACAGCTACCCGAGTCAACCCTGCTTTGCTGGGTCATTAGTTCAGCGGTACATTCATGTCGTACAGTATACGGTGTCCACAAATTACATGCTGACTGTCATCCTGATGTCTCCCAACCCCTGCACATTTGTACGCATGTGTGTCTTCTACTCCATTTAAGTAACCAAAATTTTAGGGGAGCAATAAGTCCACAAATTAGTCTCCCTACGTTGGGCACCTGCAATAACATAGTAACAGCATAGCCTTTCTATTTATATCACAAAGTTGTTTGACCATTGTTGATTCTCAAGTGACTGAGGGGTAATATGAAGCAGGGCGTAGTGGGTGGAGACCCTGACCCTTTGCTTAACTCCCTTCTGTAATTAGGGTAGATGGGTCGAGCTACAGGTCTTAATGGAGGGCCACTCCCTCACTCCAAATCAAAGGGTTGGCTGACCACACACACAAACACACATTTCACAGACTAACACACACATAAAAACGTGTATGTAACTCTTACACACTGACTTTGTTTGCATATGCTCTCTATTATGGCACACATATTTAGTAAGGACTATAACCATAGACATGTATTTGGTTTAACTGGGTGTTTCACAAAGCTGGATCAGGCAGAAGTTATGTAATTTTAGACTGCAGTGCAGACTGTCTTAGCTATATATCTGTCTATCCACCCTGTTCATGTTTAATTTAAAAATGACGCGCTATTTCCCTAGAAGAAAGTCAGTTTAGGAACTTGAAATAAGCCCACACCTTTCATTCTTTCATTTCCGTCTGATGCAGAAACTACAGCCGGATGTGGTTAAGGATGAGAGAGTTTAGTCTTCACAGTGTGTGGAACCTGTAATCTGGTTTCACATACTTGTAGTACATTCCGGAGCAGCAGCTCTGTAACCTTCCGTCTTTGCTTTGAGTTGTGTCCCACAGCAAAGCGAAGGGCTCTTAACTTCAACACTGTACCGATCCTCTTGGCCTTATTGTCAACAGCCATTCCTGTGTGGTTTTCCGCTCCCACCTCGGTCTATTCTGGGACGTGTTCTTTCCTAAGCTCTACTTAGCTAGCTCGCCAATTTCACGAAGAAAATGAAGTGGTCTATGCTCTAAATATATGTTTATGAAATTCCCAAACTCACTGTAGCATTCCTGAAGCAGGCCAACTCCAAAGGGAAAATTCCAGAGCCTTAAGGAATTGTTCTGGGATGATTCGGTTAAAGCCTGATAGGTTATTCCCAAGACAAAAGTAGAGATCTCTACGTTACACCATACAGTTTTCTTTGGTGAAATCAACTGTCAGGAAATATCATCAAACCTTTTTCAACATTGAATAAATACATTTCTTATAGACCCCAGCTATGTGTCTTCCATGCCAAAGAAGATGAATCCTGTGGCAGTATTCTACTTAAAAACTCTTTCTGCATTCGCCTTTTCTCTGCTTGAATCCAGATCTCTGAAATGTTTTCCACATCTCAGACTTTATTTTTATGTTTTAACAACCAAGGTTATCAGATATTTGTGGGCATGGATCAACAATGGCATGTCATCTTCCTGCCCGTGCCGGAGCCAGAAATATAGTTACGACAAGCGTGGATGTGACCGACATAGCTTACAGGTTGTTGTAAGTTAACCCCCCTAAATGAACAACAAAGTCAAAGAGTCATAATTTCACTGGAGTGAAAAAATCAGCTAATGAGGTGACTAATTGATGTAGGTGGTAATTTGCTTTAACAAGTTCCTGGACAGAGGGCAGCAGCTGGCCTTGTTTTGTACCTTTTTCTTTTTGTCTGAAGTTTAATTGGATGCTTCTTCTTTTTAATATGCACGGTTTATAGTAAGTGTGCACTGCACACACAAATTTAAGGATATAGATGTTTGATAGTTCTTTGCTGTGGTGAGAGAGTTTGTTTTCCTAAAATATATGGGGAAAAATAATGAGTTTGACAATGGGTTCCCTCACCAGATGCACAATAAGTAGATCCTGTTGGATTTTTTTTATTCAGGCAGAAAACAACATTTATGGGAATAATCAGCTTCACAGAGTTTCACATCTTGTTCTGCTATATAAATCACATTGATTCATATTTCAGCTTGGACAGTATTAGCTTTTAACTTGAATTACTTGCATGTGTGGTTCAGAAAAAAATATAATATGTGTTGATTTGTGGAGACGTTGTGCTTTTATTTGCCACACAGGTCTTCTATTGTTGCGGAAGCTACACCCACTTACAAAGTGTGTTGTCATCCCTCAATGGCACAGATTGTATATAACAATACAACAATCTGCTTCATGCTTTAAGGATTCTACATGCTTGTTTGGTCTTTTATTTTTATTTCATTTTATTGCAATTTTCTGGGAAATATATAGACTATATTGATAGATTATTTTAGAATATGCTGATTAAAACTATTGCAATACTGATTTATGTTGTTCATCTTGAAGTATTGATTAGATAATTGTACTTAGTAATGGTTCTGCAGCTGCTCTTAGCCAGAGGCGAGTCCATGGTCTTGTGACACAGTAATCCAATTAACCATTTAGGTACAGGCCCATGCATACCCATACTCCAGTTAGTTTTTCCTTCAATCACACATGCACGCAGGCAAGCGCACACACACACACACACACACACACACACACACACACACACACAAACACTACATGAGATAAACATAAGGATGTTCAAAGATGACCTTTGTTTAATTTGGGAATGCTTCCTTCACTTCTTAAGTTAGCCTTTTGCCCTCTCCGACTTAACTATTTCTTCACTTGACCGTTTATGACTTGTTTATTAGTAGTGCCTATAAATTAAAAGTTCCAGTGCTCCTTGGCATAGCTTTTTCAAGTCTTTTAACAAGAAATTCTACTGGAGAGATTTAGCACCAGTCTTCCACAAGATATTTCCTCCGTTGGTGTTTTGATGAAGGTGTCATTCTGACAATTTCCCATAGGGACATGGACAGATTATAAAATAATGGGACCATTGGCACAGATGTGAAGAAAAAGACCCTTTCTTACCAAGAGTTATATGAGAAGATTGATACCACTGTTACATCTGGATGCTAAATATGAAACTAACGCAAGCAGACGGCTAAATAATAGCACAACGACTGAACACATAGGGAAGTAGCTTGCCTTGATCTGTTAAAATGTAACACATTCTGCCTACCAGCACCTCTAAAGCTCACTCAAGTTATGTCTATTTTTTTTATTTTAAACAAATCTGTGTATAAAAACGGAAGTGTAGAAACAACAAATCTGTATTTTACAGTGGGTTATGTGCCGGACTATTTACAGTAATCCGTTCATCCTGGGTTGATGTTTGGTGACTCTGAGGCCCATAGTGTAAGATCAACTTCCGGGATTGCTTTGGTGCCGCGGGAAATTCCACCGGATGCATGTATTTTCCTTTTCCTTCTGGTTTCTTGGTGTTGGAATTTTAAACTCTGGATTTAAGAGGATTATTGTTGACTGCTCCTATGACCTCTGCATGGTAAATTGAGACAGCTAGCTAGACTATCTGTGAGTTTTTTTCTCACACGACTATTTTGCAGCAGTTCCGTGTGGAGCTTAGCACCGCCCTTAATATTTGTTTGGTTTAAAGAAATGCCAGTACACCAGAGCATGTTTTCCTACCATCCTGTAATGCAATGTCAACTAGCTAGACCTGCCTCCCTCTGCAGCGTGTTGATGGTAAAGTGAGACTAATACTCATCCAATCATTCAGTGACCCCTATCTCTTGGGAGCATTGCAATCGTTTCAAGGAAATTGTTGAATTCTAATATTCCTGTGTATTTGTACGAACAGATGGAGCAGTGTAGAGGACAGAGGGAAGTAATCACACCATAGATTGGTAATAATAAATCATAGAAACACTGAGAACAATAAAAATACAGCTTTTAGTGGGCTGTTTGGAATTTAAATAGTTCTTAATCAAGCCAGAAAGTGCCAAGACAGTGTCATCCACTATGCTGAATTATAACAGTGGCTCAGGGGACAATAGGGTTGGCGAGTTCATAGACTGTACAGTGTCTCTTAAAGTTAATTTTCCTCTCTCTGTGGGTAGTGGGGGCGTGCGACAGCTGTCAGCTTTTATGATCCTTGTACCCTGGAAAAATTAGTTCCAATCCCTTATCTAAAACGCTAATGAGAAGCACACACGGGGAGGTTGGGAGGGTTTGTAAGTCGTGGGGGGTGGTTGTCCCTGATGGATGACAGAGGAAGGAACAGAGAGAGAGTCTGCCTCTCTGCATCCTCGCCCTGACATGACCTCCGATGATTTGGAGAAGATCTGTAAACCCCCCTTCAGCATTCCTACGGAAAACTGCATAAATTCATGAAAGAGAAACAAAGACAGATGCAGCCAGAAAAAAAACGAGTCTAAAAAACACCTGAGGGTGAGCATAGTGCAGCTGTGTCAGTTTATACATCCACCTCCTGACGAATTAATGAGCCACAACACACACAGAAAGTTAAGCAGGTTTTGTAGAGTATAACTGCAGTGTGTGTATATGTGTGTGATATTGTAACAGGGCCAAACCGAGCCAGATTGTAGCTCAGTGTATGGCTAATTACTTAAAGCTTACGCACCACTTTCTCATGTATAAACAGTAGTTACACATTCATACAATATACTTCCAGCACAAAGATACAGAAACATCTCTAAGTGTGTGTCAAGTGGGAAACTTTTACTGGTTATAAACCAGCATATGTGATCATGCATTGGTTCTAGCTATTTCAATCTGTGTGTTGATCATTTCAGAGACACAAGGAGAGATTATTCTCTTATGTAATATAATACATAGTTTTCTCTTTAGAGTTGTACTTGCCCCACACTCTTAAATTTGTCTTCTTCCTTCTCTACTGGGCGAGCCACCTAAATGCTGTATATTTGATGGGAAGTGATGCGTCTTTGTGTGTCTGGATGAACCAAAGAAAAGGCCGCTGTCTGAAAGCCAGGGAGTGGATTTGGAGAGTGGGCAAAAAAGCAGGCACAGATCCTAAGCGTGGGGCAGCTTTGAATGAGCTCCATTGTTCCCTCATAAAACAGCTTTACAGTATTCAATATACTGTATATATACTGTATAAAGAGGTTGTTACTCTCTTTGTGACGTCCTCAGAGGGAATGCAGAAGAACTACGCTGTTTTCTGTGGGTGACTTTGGCAAAGGATGACAAAGCTTTTGATTAACGGGCATGATTAAAAAAAAAAAAGCAATGCTTCGTAGGGTTGGACATCGTTTGGATTTGAACAATTCTGATTCCAATTCCGATTCTTCCTTTCGATTCCGGTTCTTATCGTTTCTCGATTCCGATTCTTTGAGGGGTGGAGTTGAAGTGGATCACATGCTTATTTAACAAATAAGTGGCAAGTTTTATCTTGATATAATGGTTGATTCATCTTTCATATTTTCTGAAAAAAATGCAGATACATTATTTTTTATGGACATACATACATGTGATTTGGGTAATCGCCATTGCATACTGTCTTGCTCGGATACTTTATTACATACATGTAATACATACATAATACTCTTTACTCCATTCTCAACATCTTTGCGGTTCTCAAACTAGTTACAAACATACAGTTCAAATACCTGCTTCTTTACACTGAAGTTCATACCTATTCACTATTTGTGCTTAAGATGTTTGACTCTTCTGTAAATTGTACTTCTATACTAAGTGGTTGTACTGTGGGTATGTGAGAATCCTAACATGTAAACTTTGTTGTCTTTGCAGGTAAATCGACATATTTGGATGACCACGGACCCCCATCTCCAAGAGTATGTGTTGGTCTCGATCTCTCTTTACGTCATTTCCCTTTTCACTCCTTCTCCTCTTTGATCCCATTTTCTCTACTTTTTGACCTTACATGTTTTTCCTACCCTCTCTGTCTCTAATGTGCTGCCCAGCCTTTCCAAGCCAGTTCAGTCCAGTCAGGATAAGGGTTAGGTCTGTGTGAACGATCTGCGTGCAAACTCTCTCTAAATACCAACTAGACCTGGCTCCAGTGCTACAGTAATGATCTCTCTCTCTCTCTCTCTCTCTCTCTCTCTCTCTCTCTCTCTCTCTCTCTCTCTCTCACACACACACACACACACACACACACACACACACACACACACAGTGCTGACACAGAGTCCTTGTATTCATCCAGCTGCATGTCTGCATGACCATCTCTCCTCTATACTCCCTATTTCTCTCCCTGCCAACTCCTTTCTTCCTCTGCCTGCCCTTTGTTCATTATCTCCTTGTTTAATCAGTCACCACCTCATTTTCACCTCATTCCTCAACTATTTGATCCCCTTGTCTTTTTTTCCATAATGTGATTGAATAGTCTGCGGTGTTGTTTTTTTGGTTTGGGATAACATTTAGCACGTAGCTAACCTGAGACTTCATCTAGTTTGGTTACATGTTTGTTTGGGGCTGATGTGAGCAGCTGTTCAGTAAGGTCACATCTGGGCTTTATTTGTGTGTGAGTGTTTACTTGTCTGTTCGGGCCACTAAGACAACCACAGTGCTTGTTTCATACAGATAACAGTGTTATTTATGTGAAACAAGCTGTGGTTGACTTGAACGCTGTGGAGAAGTTGTTTCTTGAGTCCAGTTTTGTTTGGGGAAATCATTATGAAACAGTCATTGATTCCACACCAGGCTCAAATGTAATGAAAATAAAATCTAATAAATCACAAATATTTCCCATTGAAGATATAGCTGAGAGTGTTACAGCTTTACTGTGTCATAAGTCAATTCTGAACAATTCTAAAAGTAGTATTTACATTATAATCCAAACACAGAAGCTCTGGAATTTATTTTGACACACAAATGTGTGATTATAATGGATAGGGAAGTCTCTGCGACACAGAGGAGACTGATCAAGATACATTTCTACTTTGTGAGAAATTTCTCTACTGTAGTTTTTGAATAAAACATTTCTTTCCAAATGTATAGTAATTAATGCAGACATTTTCAAAGATTTGTTGTTAGTATCGCCTGGATTAGGTCTGCAACTAATGATTATTGTCATTGTCGATTGTTCAGTCAATTATTGTTTCAATTAATCAATTAGTTGTTTAGTCTATAAAATGTCAAAGAAATGGTGAAAAATGTTGGTTGGTGTTTCCCATAGCTCAAGATGAGTCTTAAAATTGCTGGAGTGTGTTCGAGGTCATATATCGTTTTGAACAAGTCTTACTTTTCAATCCGTGCAACTCTAATGCTTTTTTTTTAATTTCGTGGTGTAAAACTGAATTTAGGGCTTAGTTAATGTTGTGATAAAGGTCTCTAATTTCATTCATTATGGTCTTATGAAGGTCTTAAAAAAGTCTTAAATTGACTTGGTGAAACCTGCAGAGACCCTGTTAAAAAGCTAAGAGAATTAATACATATTTATATACAATACATCTTTGCAGTTCTAATCTGGATCACCTTCAGTTATTGCTCTCAGCTTAGAACAGTAAGCTTTATTAGCAGCAACTTGTGTTGTTTTGGACTTTTTTCCCCCATGGTTTGGCTCTTTGGCTACATGTAGTACTGGCTGCCCTGTCCTGAGACTGGTGGAGCTTGTCTAGGCTCTAAATGGCCTGAAGAGCTCCAGACACAATTCAGGGCTGAAAACACTCTTGATATCTTACAGTAGATATCCCCCTAAAAAGAGCCTAAGGCAGTCAAGGAGGTTTGGTAAAGATGTAAATGGAACATTATCAGCCAATGAAACGAAATGTGATTTAAATTTGGGTAGTGAATAATTGATATGGCAATTTATATACAATCTAAAACCAATTTAATAAACTAC
Source organism: Etheostoma cragini (assembly GCF_013103735.1). NCBI lineage: Eukaryota > Metazoa > Chordata > Actinopteri > Perciformes > Percidae > Etheostoma > Etheostoma cragini. The sequence continues at coordinate 10,006,213 of NC_048424.1, forward strand.
TGTTATTGTGTAAGCCCCACCAAGTTCCCAAAGTTTGAAAATCAATGAACTTTTTTTCTCTCCTTCCTTTTGCACTGCCTGAATGACTTACGATTTAGTAGCTTTACTAATTACATGAACCCTCCATTGACACAGACAAGGCTGACTGTGATTATGCATTCACTGGTAACTTTGATTGATTCCATATAAGACAGGTGATGCTATGCCATGTCAGTGGCAAGCACTAAATAAACCACATCTCTTATGAACGTTTTTTTGTAACGTCCTACTACAGCTGATATTGATCTTCTATTTCAGCAGAGGTTGGTCGCATTGCAGCGTGTGCACGCAGAAGGCTGAGGTTCTGGTAAATAAATAGGATTAGTAAGATTAGAAATCGAATTGAAAGCTCAACGTTAATGAAAGCGTATAGAAAAACCAAAAAGCTCTCAGAATAAAAATTATTATTATTAGGCTTTATGTGTATGGAGGCATAGCAAGAATTTGTCCTCTACATTTTTACACGTGTGTATTTACTTTTTGAAGCACATTTCCCACCCTGTTTTTCTTGTCTTGAACAGGCCAACATAGCATTATTCTATATCATCTTGTTCATACACTACAATTCTCAAGGCAATGCCAGAAGATTTTGATCTAAAAAGCAATTGTAAGCTCTTTAAAGACTCTCCAAAGACAAGAGTATGTTAGTTTTAATGATGTGAGCTAATATTTTCCATATTTAATGAAACCAGAAGACATTTGCATTCAGAATATCCTCATCAATCATTATCAATCTATATCCATGCAAGACATGCACATTATTAGTTATCCAATAAAAGCATTTTGATCTTCATTTGTCATACACATTAACTTCCTGCGTTCAAGTATAAAGCAGTGTCAGGAAATGTAGTCAAAGTTTCCCATTTCCTCTCCACCATCCAAAATCCTTTCATCTTAATTCACACAAACATATTTGGATAGAAACTATCCAGCAGCTGTCACAGCTACTTAGAGCAGTGAGACTCCCATGCTCCTTCTCCGGGTGGGAGTGGAGATAAATGGATAGATCATTAATAACAGGAAGTGCTGAGAATCTCTACTGTGCCTGGACTGAAACTGTTCTCCACTACGCTTTGGATCAGCAACTGACAGAATCAGAGTGCAGGTTAGATAGGTTAGGTTTTCAGAAACTGCAGCTGGAAGATGGTTGAGTGTGCGTGCTCTGGTCCCAACATGTGGCGAACAAGGACATGTTCTCCAACTTGTTTAATTGGCGGAGGCAGAATTCTGTTCATTCTCTCCAGAAATGGGTGCGACAACAGTTCATAGATGTTTGTTGAACCAATGTCTGAAAATGTCTCAAAACAGCATGATGTGTTTGAAGGTTTCGATGCAAGTGTGTGAGCAGGGTGGGAGAAAAAAAAGGATACTGAGAAAGTAAGAGGTGATAGTGTGACAGAGAGAGGAAAAGGTGCGGGACTACTTTTTTCTTCAATAGCGCAAACTGAAAGGTTGCCCTTTCAGCGATGTCAATGCCAACAGGAGGTTTTACACTTTTGATGTCATCTCTAATGTTATTATTTGGTTCTACAACATCAGGCTAAAGAGGTCTGACACAGTCATTTGTCGTTGTATCAGCGGGGAATAGTGTCCTGCAAAGTACTAAATAGATTTCACCCGGTTCATTATTGTGATAAGCTGAGAAGACTGTGGTTACTTGGCAAATACTGAGGAATGTTGAACTGCTGTCCATGAGAACCGTTTCCTATCTGCTCCAATTATTTCCCCAAAACTGGGTAATTGCAATCTTGACCGTTAGACACCAGCAATCTCTAATCTATAAAATTATTTGTGTGTGTCTGTCTTTAAACCATATCTGATATATAAGATTGCTTCAAAGTAAGTGACTCATGCTGAAGCAAGCCTGTCAACAAAACGTACGTAAGCTTGGATACGCACAAATGTACCCACACATCTTTTTTTCCACATCAAACCGGTTCTAATGTCATCCGGAAAATTCTCTGATTATATGAAAAACAAGCGGTACGTGGGATCAGTGACGATGTCAGACCGATGCTGTAATTTTCTACTTTTTCTCCACCTCTCCCTTTCTCACTCCTTCACTCTCAATCTCGTTGTTACTTTTGCTTTCTTTGTTCTTGGCTCTGGGAAACATGCAGGGAGGCTCTTACTGTTTTTACAAAGCTTGTGCTTGGGTGGGACTGCTGCTTTTGGAGGAGACTAGACAAAATCAACAAGTGTGTGTGGCCATGCTGACCTCTTACTGTCTGCAGCACCAAAGCACTGAGATTAACTAAAGATTCATAATAATTGTATTCATCAACCGTGGAAAAGCAGCTGAGTCAGCAATTCAATACTAGGCAATTTGTTTGTAAACTAACCACCCCATGAGCCAGTGAGCTAGTTAATACACTCAGTGAGACTTGCTTCCAAACACACAGTTTTTCAGCTATCCAGAAAATTCCTCCTGGAAAAAGCAAAATTACAATTCCAGAGTTGGAAGACCAACAAGAACCTTTCACTCATTGCTTTTCCCCCCATCTGATTTACAGGAAAGCTTTATTTGAAGTATGAGGGAGAAGAGGCAACATAAAACTGACCTGCCTTTGTTTTTTGGGGTAGATCTCTATCACATTTAAAAGAAATATTCCAGATGTCTTTTAAGTGACCTCCCTGTCTCTCGTTCCCTTAGTTTCTTGAACTGGCCCTAATTTTCTGTCACTCTTGTTCCTAATGGTAAATTTGCTTGGATAGCCTTCATTCTTAAAGGGCCCTTGTATAAACCTTGTAGGCCCTTAGTAATAATTGCCAAATTGCATTCTTGCTGCCCTTTTGATAAATGAGTTTCATGTTTAGTACGCTTGTCAGCCTGTGTGTTTTCCAAAGAGAAAAAAGACTGAAATTCAGTAAAGTGGAGTGTGTAAAATCACACTCCACTTTACTGAATTTCAGTCTCTGAATCATTGCTGTGGTACTTGTTTAGTTGCTGAGTAATGAGGTGTGTACAGTACATGCTGTAGCCTAGTGTAGTATGTGAGTGAGTGAGTGAGTGAGTGAGTGAGTGAGTGAGTGAGTGAGTATGCGTGCGTGTGTCATAACACTAAAGAGATGCGTCAGTATTGCTTTGCAGAGAAGAATAAAACCATGCATACTTAACCTAATTGGTGTGTGTATGTGTGTGTGTGTGTGTGTGTACGGTGAAGGGTCAATCGAGTTCAGCCCTAGGGAGAGTAGATCCTTTAACAGAAGGTTAAAGGTCGTTGGATGAGACACAGGAGAATCAAGCCAGTGCTTAATGAAATTTCTTAGTTTTTGTCCTTTTATCTGTTCTTCGTATCACATTCACACATTGTAACCCTTCCGTAACTGCTTTCTATGGCCAGTTTTGTTCGACCTATGGTGCCCTAAAACATGCACTATAAATACAACACATATCAGTACAATTCATATAGCAACATCTGTACTTGTGAAAAATCTTCTCCTTAACCCTAGTGAGAGTAACATAGAGAGTTCAGTTAAATTTTAATTTTTTTTTCTTTATGTTTTTCTGTGTATCTGCAGGTGCTACCCTTCCCCAGCCAGGTGGTTTATAACCGTGTGGGGAAGTGCGGCAGCCGGACGGTGGTCATCTTGCTGAGATTACTGGCTGAGAAACACCAGTTCAACCTGGTCTCCTCTGACATCCACAATAAAACACGTCTCACGAAACATGAACAGGTAAGGGATGGGAGATGAGGTTAGTGCTAGGACTTAACGATTAATCGTTTTCGGTGTCAAAATTGCGATTTGAAAGAATGCAATTAGCTTATCATGAAGACTGCAATTTAAATCTAATGTGAATATTTAGTTGAATGTTTGTCAAAACATTTGGTTTAACTATTTATATTCCTCTTTTCATTTTTATATTTAATGTTTTTTTCATAAGATAAATGCTGGCATAATGTTACTGTGAGGGACCAAGCCGGCAGTCATGAGGAGTCGTTAAGTAGGTTTTGAAAAACAACAACTAATTCACAGAAAATAGAAGGTTCTGGGCCCATAAAAGAGGTCAACTAAACAGAACTTTACTCAGGTAACATAACCTAACATAAACTGGACTTTACATACCTCCACAAACTAAACAGACCTAACAAGACTGAGACATGGGGGAAACTTATATAGCTGTTGATCAGGCCATTCGGACACAAAGGGGTTAGACAAACACATTAAATAGACAAACCACAATAACTACAACCTATCTTAAACCAATGCTACCTAATATGAACCAAGGATACATTAATCAAATAATTATGAAAAGTAAAACTAGCAAAGAAAAGAACACAACTCTAAAATTGAATGCTCTGCCACCCTAGTGATATAGGGAAAACATGGTGCAGTCCAATAATCCATTGCCTATTTAAACAGCTTACAGTCAATTGAAGGTCCTTCTGTCTGTCAGCCACTGACCGCCAATATCAACTCCCCAGGAACTGATACCTCAGAAAGAAAGGTATTCATTTCACAGAATGTAACTGAAACAAGGATTCTGAAATGAGCTAAATTGACAAAGTTATCTAAATGTGTTTACCCAAATAGAAAACTAAGTCAAATACCTAATAAAACTGTTTGTAGAAATAAAGTGTGTATGTGTCCAGTTGTTTATTTTGTACAATGTGTGATGTGCTCAAAACAAAAGAGAGTTACCACCATGAGTTGTTGTTTCCATGTGTGGCTGCTAGTGCGCCCATCAATGTTACATATAACGGATTATTTGCAGAAATGTCATATTTTCAGGAAATATTTCATTTATTTATGATTTTAACATGATTGTAGGAGTTTCTATATGTAGATGCTACTATTAAACTGAGGCACACCAAAAATTTACAGCAAAGTACTGATATTTTTTCATTGAAATTTTTTTCATTAAAATAACTTCAGCTTTTGTGATAAATGTTCTGTGTTTTACTTTTCACTGTTCCACGCTTAGTAAAGAAAAACACTTAATCTATGTTCTCATCCTTGTTTAATGCTCCATGACATGTTTCATCTGTTCCACAGTGAATATTGAAATCTAGCTAAACTTTAAATAATATTGCAAATCGAATCGTTATTGCAATATCTGGCAGAAAAATTTGATTCCCCCCCAAATCGTGTGTGTGATGACTCACATCCTCACATGACATTGACAGCATCTTTAAGGGATTAGCTACTGCTAACCACTTTTAACCATTACTGACCGAGTTAGTGTAAACGTTTTGTCAAAATGAATACAGCTACTTGTTTATCCATTAATCAAACCCTGAAGTGCTGGCTGCTCACACAGTGGCATAACACCATCAGACCCATTATTTCTCTGGACATAAAACATCTCTGTCAATAGTCCCAAGCAATACTCCTCCGATTGATTGTGTGCATACTAGTGTCCGTTTTTGTTTATTTGCAAATGTACTTCTGTGTTAATTTATGCAGATCCAGACGTGGGGCTCCTAGGTTTAGAGATGCTTGTCTCATCAGTTGTGGTTCTGGCTGGAGACTGCAGTTTTTGGACTGTTTTCCTTCTGGGTCTCCCAGTAGTCCGCTAATGGGTTTGCCCAGGGTTGAAGCCTTGTGTGTCTGTGGGTTGCCAAAAAGTGAAGGTGCCTTATTTGTCTGGAACTTTGCAGTGATTCTGCAGATTTGTGGTATATAGTGACCCATCTGTCCCTTTCAGCACAGAGCAAACAGGCTGTGTGGGAGAGAGAGGTATAAGACATTTCCTCCGGAGGGTGAAACAGCATCTTTAGTGTAAGTTTCTCGTAGTTCATGTGGGATTTTGTTTCCTTCCTCTTACCAAAAACATTCGTCGGCAGATAGATGCTCTTCAGCCATGAACCTTGTGTATCTGCATTATCAGCCACAGATATGCAACCACCAGAAAGTGGCTGGCCCCTGCAGTACAAACAAAGATTATAAACAGTTATTCCCTAGTAGCATCTCACCAGCTACACTTGAAGCAACAGTTTGCCTTTGGTCGCTTACAGAGCATTGGATTAGGTGCTGAAAGAAGTTTATGTTTGGTTAGAAGAAATGGCTGCTAAAACTCTAATTTCAAGTCAAGTAGTGTTTTTTTCCCTAATGTAAGCCATTTTTTGTTTTTAAATTAAGGATATTTCATTTTTGAATAAGGCACTCACTTCCTGTGCATTGTATAAAGACTCTGAGCAGATACGCAAGCTTTGTATGGACGTTTTTTGTAAAAGGTGGACTGATCCTCTTGGAGTCCTTTTCTATAACGTCTGGCCCACATATTTACCTTTAACGTGGGTTATTTAAGAATTTTTATTTGACACATAGAGTTGATTGAGTTGAATGCAGATGAGCAGTCATGGCTTTCTGTGTTTTTTTTTGTGCTCTTCCTCCGTTCCCCTGGTGAGCTCTGTGTGGCCGCCACGGGGGCTCAGAAAGGAGGGGGTTGGAGTCGTGGGGTTGCAGGTATGCCTGGAATCTCCAACTGTCCTCCACTTTCTGTCTCCCTTCAGCTCTCCTTGGTAAATAAGAGGGGGTCAGGCCAGACAGACCAAAGGGGTGGGTCATATAACACACACTCACCCACCAAATGTGCCAAATGTGTTCAGTGTCTGCACATCAACCTGGGCGTAGGGGAGCGGACACCAGGGGTTAAGTCTGGGCTAATTGGTCTGGACTAATGGCCAAGGGGGGCAGGTTGCGGAAAATAAACTTTTTTTAGGTTGAATTGAAATTTATTAGAAAAGACAGATAGCACGGAGAAGGGGCCCTGAGTAATGAATTAATTTATTATATATATTTTTTTTTATTATAGCAGTGATTCACAAAGTGGAAGCAGACTGAGTGAAATACAGTGAGTTTATAGAGAAGAGGGAGGAGTGTTAAACTCAGAGCTGACCGGGGCCTCAGATTTACATCTCTGTGTACATAAACAAGTATACACATTACTAGTGTTGTCCAAATAAGGTTGCTGTGACCTATGGCTTATACATAGTTTATGAGAGCAGACCATTCAAACTCAGATGATTAATGCACTCTGCTTGAAATTATCTTTACCTAAAGAGTGATACAGTCTGTTTAGACAGGACAGAATACATTATATGAATTAGACAGCTAATGTAGAGATAGATTACCAATAAGATAAAAAGCATGTATGGTGCTTATGTATGGTATTTTCTTTTAGGAAAACACTTTTAAGGATTATTGTTTTGAGTATTCTGTGGGAAGAGTTGCATTCATATTTTATTTATTTTGTATTTGCTTCCCATATCAACTCATTGAAATTGAAAGAACAGTGTGTTTCAATCCTGTTGGTTAGTGTTAAGAACAGCTACCTGTTTAAACTCAGACAAATGAATTCAATCAATTCTTCTTTTTCTGTCATTATATTTGCTACTACTGTACGTGTTTCCTCTGAAACAACCAGGCTTGTTCCTCTCTGTCAGCTTGTAGATCCTGTTTCCAAGGAATGATTCATTGAAAGTGTTTTAGTCATAGACTGTTTGAAAGAGGTTTTGGCTCGTCCAGTTGTTCTCTGGAATCTCCCCCGGAAGCCTTGTCAGAGAATCACCTAGAAATAGCAGAATTACACATATCCCTTATTTCCAGGTGGTGTCCTTTTCTGCTGCCACAGCTTGATCTGACGGATCAATGAAGGTTTTGTGAGCACCATGCGTCCTCACGGAGAGTATGGCTGTGTGATTGTGCAATTGATCCTTCAAAAAACACTGCTAGAGTCTGCTCTCTCACTGGCCTGAAGAATAAAAAAAACTAAACTCCTAACACTTTTATCCTATAGTATTAAATGTCAAAATCATGGAGTGTGGACACATAAACTGAAACTGTGTCAAGCTGTCACACACAATAGAAAGTATTATTGTATTGTTATCTGGTCCCTTGCTATTTTCAGATGAATGCAGCTCTCCATGTCTTTTGCCTCAAGCCAGATGTCCACAGTCCCTGAAATAGCACACACACACTTTTCCTTCAGTGTGTGCATGTTAGCATACTGACATTAGCATTTAGCTCAATGTGCTGCTGTTTAGTTCAGCTTCACAGAAGTAGCCTGAAGAAATCCATTTGAGTAGCCTACCTGGGAATTTTTATTCAGGACTTTCAAAACAGCTGGATCAATGGAGGTGTTTGAGAGCTAAGATGAGATGTTTCTATCACAGCTGCTGTTAAAGCCTCTTCATCTTCTGTTTCTCCACATTAACGTCTCCCTTCCCCCCCCCCATTCCCTGGTCACCAATTGGGTTCTGCCCTTGGCATGTGTGTTACTGTCTGGGTAGCAGAGGGACTTATTTCATTTCCCATGCACAGTGTCCAGCTGCTTTTCATTATTACTTTGTGTTTACCCTTTTAAAATTCCACTTTATTTAACTATTTTTACTTTTTCCTATTTTTATTATTTAGAAATGTGTGCTCCACTTGTACAGAGACATAATGAACACAGTCAATTATTTCTTACATACTGTGTGTGATTTTGATATCTGGATCTAACGTACATAATTATTCCAATATGGAGGGGTTCATGAGAGGAATGACTAAGAAATAGGTCAAGGTTGCGTGGCCTTCAGTCAAAGAGCTAATGTGAGGGATCTGCACTGTATATTTAACTACTAGGCTATCTCTATGTTTGTTATGGCTACTGTGGGCCTGCCACTCCATGCAGACCTGGAACACCTTTGGGATGTTTTTTAATCTGTCATAGCAGCAGAGGAAGAAGAATCTTTGATAACTGCTTTAAAATGTTGGCTTTCTCCTATGCATGACATATGAATCTTGTTAGATGAACAAAACAATCTGAAACTTTGCAGTCAAGGCAGAGGTTGCAACTGTGACGAGGTCATTCTGAACTGGAAGATTCTGCAAATCAAAAAAAGGTAGACCCACAGCCAGATAAACACACAGCCAAAGTATTAGCATTTTATCCATGATCAGTTCAAACATGCAACAACTTGGGATGGTAACTCTTCGTTCCGTCTGTCAGGAGCTTGCATATGCTTTGGTTTATTGTCTAATAATGTGATAATTGCTTGATTTCTACCATAAGGTTATGCACTGGCATTTAGGATTTGATCTTAACTCATCTCAGATGATTGCCATTGATAAAGATATACTGTATACTGTGTTTTACACTTAATAATTCTGTGTGACACATCAAATTAATTGTTTTGTTTTTGTGTTTTTTCAGGTGGATCTCATGAAGAACATCAGTAATATCCCTCAGCCTTTCCTCTACACACGGCATGTTCACTTTCTCAACTTTACCAGGTACAGTAGTGCCCCGATGTACAATGATGCTTAGCAACATCCTTTCAAAACCAGCAGCTCTTAATGTAAATGTAAATGCACTGTTCTTATGTAGCGCTTTTCTAGTCTTAACGACTACTCAAAGCGCTATTACATAGTACAGGAACTATTCACACACATTCATACACTGGGGCTGAGGCTGCCGTACTAAGTGCCACCTCCTCAGCAGATAAAAACGCACACACATTTACACTCCGATGGCGCAGCATCAGGGGAAACTCTGGGTTCAGTGTCTTGCCCGAGGACATTTCAACATGGGACTGCAGGGCCAGGGAATGAACGACCAACCTTCGAATTGGCAGGCGACTACTCTGTACAGGTCTTAACTTACGTTTTTATTTGTCTTTGTAAGGTTCAGAATAGAGCAGCCGGTCTATATCAACATAATCCGGGACCCCATCAACCGGTTCCTCTCCAATTACTTCTTTCGTCGCTTTGGTGACTGGAGGGGTGAGCAGAACCACCTTATCCGCACTCCAGGGATGAAAGATGATGAAAGATACCTGGTGAGGCTTTTTTAATTTTTTTTAATTTTTTCTTTTACTTTGAAGACAACAGAGCTCTCTCGTTTACGGGAGATGGTTATTTACATGATTTGTTTAATGTATCTCACACAAAAAACATAACAGCTGGAGCATCTATTCTTTTTTGTCTTTCAAGTCATTACATTGTACGCTCGTGATGACGCTATGACATTACGTGACGTCAGGGGAGCACCATGTGACACATTTCTATTACAGATGAAAATCACTTTACATTCTGCTCATAAAAATGAGCATGTCCCAAAAACTAAAAAAAAAGTATGTTGTTAAAATAACTTTTGGAGTGTTGAAAGTGTGAAATATTTTGTTCATGTTTCTTCATTTAGAAATCATTTTGATCAATATGTTTTTTTGTAGATTTAGTAAAATATTTTGAAAACATGTCTGATTTTAGAACTTTTCATTTATGATACAATTTTAATACTTTTATTAATTATTATAGTTTATCGAAATACATCACCTTTTAGCTCAGGTTGTACTGATTGTAGGGAGGTGAGGCATTTGAAGATACTCCAAGAAATGACAGCACAGTAAGCAAAAATACCAACATAGGCACTGGCAGATCATATCTGTTGCAGAGATTAAAGGGTTAAGCAACAGTTAAGTATTGTTTCTGGCTTGAAGCTAATTTGTCAAGCATAAACAATAGAAAGGGGCACATTACAAGCTGTATTTTATTATTTTTGTAGGTACGGTACATGTATGTATTGTGGAGTAAATCAGTGTCTGATAATTATTCCTTTTTCACAGACTGGATTCATTTATCTGTTAGGAAAATTACACATATACACAGTACACATTTTTGCGTTCTTTACTCTTGATAGTGTCTTAAATGTTTTAATGGTCTAGGAATTCACACCTGGTATACTTTTCTATTGATATGACCCTGCAAACTGCTTAATAATACAAACATGGAAAACTTTGAGGTGCACCATTTTTCATTCTTGAGAACAACTTCTGCCTCTTTGTTGGAGTCTCACACAAAGTGCAGTCATGCAGGTGGATAGGGCCTGTTGATTAATTAGCTGTAGTCATGTGGCCAACATTTTGCACCTGCCAGAAAAGATTTGTATTAGGAAAAATTAACAGCTAGCGGCATCAGTCACCTTTTCTCTTACTATTTTATCAAGCGGTGGCCAATACATTGTATCAGATTTGAGATGAAATGAACTATAAAGCCCCCCTTCTTAAAACATATCCCCCAAATCTGAAATTATGTTCCAACAATTTGTTCAATATTAATATGAGCCAATACAGTATACAGAGTTTATGATTAAACTAGCTTCATAAAGGGTACCCCTTTCACTATGTTGCCCCATGGCCAAGAGAAACAGTGCCCAATGTAGACAACTTTTCTAACAACATTTAAAGGGTCAAACAAATACCAACTCTTTTGGCCTTCTTCCCTTCCTTCATCTCAATCACAGTGCCCACAAGCCCATTTACTCGCATATGGACATTAGCTAAATCAATTCCTTGGATGCTTATGGTTTGAAATACTAATGCATTTCCAGTATGTCACAGAGCTGCACAGTTACTTTATGACTGAGTCAATAGCTTGCCAATAACACTGCTTTAAATCTGTATCTGTCTTGGTTCCAGGCCAGCTGGTTTCATAAGCTGAAGCTCAGTTGAGACCCAAAGTAAAATGTAGCAAACTCATTTCTTTTTCTGGTATAAGCTTTATGTTTACTAATTATGGACGCATCAGTCAGTAGACACTATACAGAGAGACAGTAATGATACTGACTGTTGTACCATGTTATATAAACATATTATCTTCCACTAAGGATTGTAACAAGAATATACTACTGACATTGGCAACCTCACAGCAAGCTGCCAAGTCCCTTTTCACCTATTTCTGATACCCTTTGAACTCAGTTGCTCCTAATTGGACCATACCACCTATACAAGTGATTATAGGTTGAGCTGACCTGAGCAAACAACATTAAAACTTAAGTTTCTCAAAACAATACAATTGTATAGACCAGTTACTGCTGGCATTACTATTTATACATATATGTGAAACCACTACAATAGGCACCCCAGTTATTATAAAAAGTCATTTACTGCAGAACTATCTTACTTATTGTTCTACACCTTAGGATTGCCCAGCCCCTCCCTACAGAAAGGACCTAATGAGGCAAACCGTCATGCACTCTCCCTGATTAAGCTATTGAGCAGCTGATCTACTCCCCACATCACAGGCAGAACAATAACAAAACACTGTGCACCCATAAACCTGCCAACAGGTCTATGTCAAATAATAAAGTAACAAAGTAAAACAATAACCTACTACATGACAGTGAAATTAAGAACCAAACAGACACAAAATAGGATTTATTTTGGGAACAGCGCCTAATGAAAAGGGAGAAAGGCAGCCTTTTCACAACTGGTTTGTAGAATTTGAAAGTTTGTTGACAGACATTAACTTTATAAATATTAAAATGTAAGCAACAGAACATGTTTTGTACATAAGTACTGTATTTCAACCCCACTTAGCTCTCTTTGAAGACTTTTTACACGTAGAGTACAGTTAGCGGTGAAGTGATGGGTCTAATGTGAGGTTGGAAGTCCCCTTTAATAAGACAAACAACTACATTTGGGATTAAGGGAGCAGGTAGAAAAAACAGAAAACAATTTGGATATAAAAGCAGGTCAAACACTGGTTATATATATCAATATTTTAATGGCAAATCAATATCCAGGCACAAACACAGGTACACTCCTTGTCATTCATCCAAAAGTGCTCCATCTTGTCAGCGAGAGAACAAGAGGAGTGAATATCATTCTGGCTTGAGTCTGACTGTGTGTAATTAAGTACTGCACTGCCTTCCCTGGAGTTTTGAACCATGTGAGTTGAGTTATTAAAGTATGCAGACCACGGGGCCCCATGCTACACTTAAAGGGGAGGGGTAAGCTGTGTTGCTGCAGACTGGTTGTGTGTGCACTCGAGATTTTCCAAAGTGATGACATTTTGTTACTGCTCACTTCTTAGGTTTAAGTAGTGACAGTACAGTATCACATATTAATGGTTGGGGGGGGGGGCTAGTGGGGTTCAAAAACCTAAAATAATTAGCATTGATTTTGAGCAACTATGTCACCTTTAGTGAGTTATTTGATTCACTGTCAATATCCAAAATAAAGTTTTTGTGTGTTTTGTAGACAGGCCCAGATTTGAGGCCAGGAGATGAATGTCCTTACTAGTATTGTCATGGTACAGCATGAAGGAGGACCCAAACGCAGAGTAGACAGGCAAAGGCAGGATAACTTATTGTCCAAAACAACGAACATAACACATTAGGGAACAGACAGTCAAAAACTCCAGGAGGAACAGACAGGACGAAAAACAGGCAGGGGAGACTCACAGGGAAGCTGGTTGTAGGAACTCACAGGAAGACGGGGAACAAGCAGGCAAACTAACCACATTGATCTGACAAGAGACAAAGGGAACACAGGGGTTAAATACAAGAGGTAACGGGAACAGATGAGACGTCATGTGAATCACATTAGGGTAGGACAGGACAATCAGACAAGCACAAAGCAAAGCTAGACAAGACTAAAAAAGACAGGAAACTACACTATCAAAATAAAACAGGAAGTAGAACAAACGGACACAGGGGAACACATGACAGAACCAGCGACACAAGACCACAGAGGAAACTGAGACAAGAACACAAGGAGGCCAAAGAAAGGGAAAAATAAACCCAAACAAAAACCCCAAGTGCAGCATTATCAAAATATGTATGTATCAGCGTGAGTGCAGCCCTGCGCTGAGATTAAATCAGAGATGTCAAGGAAAGAACACTGACAGTTTGTTAGACATTGCCAAGGGAACCTGATGCATGTGTTACTGAGACATTCCTGTGGTTGGCTTGGATTTTCCGTCAGTACCCGACACCCCTTTTTTACACACACATACACTATACAAAGGCATGCACTGGACACTTGAACGCAAAATGTACATTGAGCACATGCATGGATTGTCAGTTAGGACTTAAGGGTTTTCATTTCTAATGAAGTAGGTTTTAAAAAGCCAGCTCAGATTGATCAGGTCCAATTTTTTTCACTAACTCTACAGAGTTAAGTGTGTATTTATGCGTGTACACAAATAATAAATACAGGTGAGTTGCGGTTGTTGCAACTGCAGTTGCAGTTAAGAGTGATTAATTAGGTTCCACCCTACCACAATGTGTGTATGCCTCTGTTCATACATATGTGGCAATGCATGCAAACACATGCAAAATGTCTGCAGTATGAAGTAAGTCAGTTTCTTCACTGAACCCAAAGAACACGGGTTAGTTCTCACAGTTCAAAAATACAGGTTTGATTAGGTAAAATTTCCACAGCGTGGGAAATTCATCAGCTCTCAGGTAGCCCAATGTTTAGGATGACGCATGCATACTGTCAAACAAGTAACAAGAGAGACTTTACTTGCATGCTTTTAGAAACATTAGGGTGGTGTATCTGTCACAGGGATGATTGCCTAGGGGGCAACTGCCACATTAACTTTAATGGTCACATTTATCTGGTGTTGTCTTAGCAAGCATATTATTTTTTAAGACACAGAAAAGTATCTTTGCATCGATTTCTGCCAGGCCATTTAGTTTCTGTGTTGTCTGCTAAAGACTTGAAACAAATGAAATCAGTTGTTGCAAGTTTAAATGTGATTTGACCCAGGTGCACTACTCCCATGCTCCTGGATGAATGCTGAGACAAACTGTCCCATGGGAAAGGTTTACATCATCAATTACTCCTGATTCATGCATACATTCCATTCATTGAAACAGGAGGCCGTTGTCGAGATTAGGGCCTATTTTACTACAGTTTATGTGCCTGCTCAATTGACTTAATCCACGGTGAGAATAGGAACAATGAGCGTGAGTGTGCACACAGGAGTTCTCTTCGAAATACTAATGGGTCCTCTAAAGATCGTGCACATTGTTTGACGGCTGTGTGTATGCATATTTGATTGTGCGTAGTTGTATATGAATGAGTTGTGGCTGGATTCCCAGAGGTCCCCTACTGAGGCATAAGGGTCCTGTATCAAGTGTTGGAGCAAAGCCGGGGAGGGACTTCCTGGCAATGAGCCATGTGTGTTGGGGAATAGCATCACACGTGTCACTTCCTGTTTGTCTTTTTTCTGGCTTTTCTCTCTTTTTCATTCCCAATTTGGCTCATAAGTATTTTAATGAAACAATTAGTGCTGTGCTGCTTTTAGACTGATTTTAGATCCCCATTATCTGTTTATTAGCATGGCAAGTGTGTTAAATGTAACAGTGTTGCATTCTAATTCAAGTTAGTTCTTTAAGAGTCTTGCATTGCCAGACCTTCCTCCACAGCGCTGCAAAAGAGGGTCTGGCTAGTCCACATAGCATTCCAGGATTGGAGAAAAACGTGCTCTGGTTGATTGGCATGTCTTTAAACCAATCACAATAGTCTTGTGCAGCGTCAAGTGCCGGACGGAGCCCTGGTGCTGTTGCAACCTAGCGAAGGAACGTGTATGTTCAAAGGTTGTTTTAGTTGTGCTGGTTTAGCGTTACTTTAGCTAGCTGTCTCTATTGCTGTCTGATTGTCTAATTTACTATGCAGAGATCTGATAAATAGACCAGAGTTTAAAATTCCAACACAAGAAAAGGGGAAGGTAACGGGCATCTGGCCGTAAAGAGTGACCACCAGCGGAATTTCCAGTTGCAACAGACCAATCCCGGAAGTTAAATGTTGTCAAAATAGACTAGTATCAACTGTAACTGGAGTTTATTTTACCTCACACAGGAAGCTTTATTTACAAAATGTAACCCTCACCACTGACTGGAAACTGTAGACTAAACAACAAGAAGATCTACTCATAATTGATAACACTGGGTACTGACACTGTCATTCTTTGCATACAATTAGGAATCAAAGAAAAGCACGGCAAACTTACTACAAGTCCGGACACAACTCATACTCTAACAATAGTGCAACACTGAACTGCTTTCTTAAGGTTCCTTTGGGTTTTTTTGGGGTTTAAAAAAAACAACTTTCCAGTGTTTACTCCACTGATCACCAGTAAGTCTTGTTTTCAGTGCATAGTGCAGCTCAGTCATAAAGTTCAAACAAACCCTGCAGCAGCATGATGAATCAGACACAATTGCACCACAGTATTCAGCTGTGAGGAGAAACTAATTGCATAAATTATATCAGCCCAGCTTATGTATATAGGCTTTCAAGCGCTTCCTGTCAAGGGTATCTTATTAGAAGATTAAAAAAAGAAAAACTGACCAAAAGCTTACTGCAACTTGTACCTTGTGTAACTATCTAAAAAGCACACAATTCATCTCCTACATGCTTATACACATCCACATTTTTAGTTGCCTTTATTCATGTTTACACCCCTGTCAGTGAGATGTTTTCGACAGCTCAGTCACCTGTTTCCCAGTGTTCATCCTCAGTCCACTCACGTCTCACAACTCACATCTCACCCTCAATGGTAGACTACGTCCTTTGGGAAGGTCTGGGCCTCTGGTCCTATCTGACCCAACTTAATCTCTGTGATTGAACATGTTCGCCTCAGTATTTGCTCTGACAGATTGCTCTGTTTTAAATCAGCCATATTATCAACCTATTAAAGTGTAACTCTTAAAGGACAAGCTTTGACGCAATCATTACACTTTCAATTTGTGTCCACTTGCAGAACCGATTCTCTTTTATACATCGGGCTGTCAACACCTTTTTCCTCATGCGTGCTATTGTATGTGTTTGTTTAAGCACATGGTGTGTGTGTGTGTGTGTGTGTGTGTGTGTGTGTGTGTGTGTCATGCCTGAGTGAGTCGTGGAGTGTTTTGTTGCTCGAGCCTTTTTGCCATCTATAAGGCTTACGTCACCTGACACGGATTTCACTGCTAGTTCCACACTCCTGCGTATGTGTTTTAATCTGTCCTCTTTTTTTTTTGCCTTTTATTATTACAAGTTCCCACATTTAGACAAGGGTTGTTTTAAAGTTCACATCTCTGATCAAATCACTTTATTTATACATTTTAACACATGAGATGTTAAAGATTTGTACCTGTTTGATCACTGCATAATGACAAGCCATGGTTTCTGTATGATTTCAGCAGCTAGATCCTGGTAATGATCTTTATATTGCAAATATGTCTTTTTCAGGTGAGCACAAATTCATACATAACTGTATGTATTCTTATTTGACACCTCAGCCTCTGAGGTGAAGGGGCAATGCTTATCTTTGTGCTCAGGATGTTGTTTTGCATAGCACTTCTTAGAGGATGACTATTATAATGGAGTTCACAGCAGTGCTGGTTAGGGGCTCCATCTAGTGGAAGAAACAAATCATTGCAATTGTGTTTGAGATAATTGACTGACTGCATTACACTATAATGGAGTACAGTAAAATTGGATTGTAATGGGATTGTCTGCTTTCAGGATATCAATGTGTGCATTCTAGAGAACTACCCAGAGTGTTCCAACCCCAGAGTTTTCTACATCATTCCCTACTTCTGTGGACAGCATCCTCAGTGCAGGTATCTAAGGATTATCAAGTTGAATGAAAAATCATTTTGAAGTTGTAGGCATTAGCAAACATGTCATTTAAACGTGCTCGGTTCCTCTCTTTGTTTGTCTGTCTTCTACTCTTCACTTTCCTTCTCTCTCCATTAGGGAGCCAGGAGTATGGGCTCTGGAGAGGGCCAAACAGAATGTGCAGGAGAACTACCTCCTTGTAGGTATACTGGAGGAACTGGAGGATGTTCTGCTCTTGTTGGAAAGGCTCTTACCTCATTACTTTACTGGAGTACTTAACATCTACAAGAGCCCTGGTGGGTTCCAATTTTTCCTGTGTTGAAGTATCACATTTCTAGCTGTTGTTCCCTTCAAAAGTTTAATTTCTAAAAAAAGCTGTGTGCAGTCTGACTCTTTGATTAACTTCCTACATACAACTGATTTTTTCTTAGTTTTTGTTTCTTTTCTTCCATATTATTTCTGCAGACTACAAGAAGATGGGGAACATGACAGGCACAGTCCGTAAACATACACCCACTCTGGAGGCCCTGCAGGTGCTGTACCACCGCATGCGCTACGAGTATGAGTTCTACAACTTTATCCGAGACCAGTTCCACCTCATGAAAAAAAAGATTGGCCTCAAGTCCGTCTCTCAACCCCCCGCCTACTCACCCGCTTTCCTACGAGAGCTGGCCCTCCGAACCCCAGAGCCTCTGGATGAAGACGAGGAGCTGGACACAGACCTGGAGGATGCCAACAGCTGGCTGGTTCACTCCTAAAGACTGTTTCATGAACAGTGGATGTAGCCCAAAAAAGCTGGTTGGCTAGAATTGGCTGGAGAAAGCAAGAGGCAGCCTGAGGGCAAAGGGAAGCATTCCCCGTCCTTCAGCATTCCTAAGAAAAGTGAGGTGTGTTTAGGGCTGTGTGGATCGTGATGCTCGTGTTTTTACGGATCCTGTTTTCCATATGCAGTAGACTCCTATCATGACAGACTCAGCACTGAGGACTATAGGGTTGAGTAACTGAAAGGACAAAATGTTGTATTTAAAAAATTGACCAAGGACAGTGGGAAATAATGTTATTCTCAGTAAGCTTGACTCAAGTTTTGTTTTAATTTGAGCTTGTTTTTGGGTTTGTTTCTGTATAAAAAGACAAAGCATCATTGCTGTTATCTCCAGGAGAGATTAGCGCAAGATGATATTCGAAATGTTGGTCGCTGGGGTGTTTACTGTAGCCAAAAACTTCAGAAACATAGCCCAAGAAAGACCTTCATACTTTTTGAAAGAGTAAATGTCCTTAAAGCTGGAATGGGAAATGGTATACAAGAATAAAAAATACCAAAACCCCTTTTTTGTATTAGTTGTCTAGGACGGTTGAAAGTGCCAAACCTTGCTAAGAGTTCTTGTAACTGACAAACCTCTGCACACAGCTGGTGGAGTTGTGACATAAGCAAGTCAGTTATAGTTATAGTATTGGTCTATACCATTTTGTTTAATTTGTAAGATATTATTAGGTATAAATGAGGGTAGACAGTAAGCACTCAATTATGAATTCAAAGAATTCCAACTGTGTGTGCATGAATGATAGAGTTTGACCAAACCAGCATTATATTTTGCCATAGATTAATTATTTAGGACAGGTGATCTGTTAAGTCAAATACTAAAAAGAATTTATGGAGTGTTGTTTGTTTAATCCAAAGTTTAAAAGATTGAGCTTGCCAAATACCAGTGTTTCTACTGCGATGCATTACAAAACTGTATAAATATACTGCACTTTTTTGCGTGACCTTTCCTGAAATTCCAAAGTAAAATGAGGGACTTGGTCACAAAACTGGATACTAATTTCCTTTTCTTTCAAATATAAACAGGTTACCGGTAAAGTTCCCTTTCATAATATCACTATAAAAATTTTACCAATCCTAGCCAGCACTAATTTATAATCTAATCTAATTTATAAATAAAGTTTTTTCATCACTCACGTACAAATAATCCAGTTAGCAGTAACCAGACTGTCATCTACGTAGTTTACTCTACTATGCTAATCTCCATTGTCTGTTCCTCTACTTTGGCCTGGTTTGTGTTCAGTGTTTCCTTTTTTGCCAGTTTAATTTATTATTTTGTATTCTTTTGCATTCCAGATAAGATTCTCAGGAAGGAAAAAAGGTGTTTATTAACTTGATCATTTGTATCTTTGGATTCTGGCGGCTATGAAACTATTCTAGGTTGTTTAGAATGGGTTTATAACAACAGCTAAAAACTTCTTAACAACAACTATTGCAATCCATCATTTCACAGTCTTCAAAATAAATGTCCTAAACTATTGCAGCTATTGTTTCTGCTTTGCTTGTTTTTTTGTCTGATAAATATGAACCCCATCATAGCTGCACCATAACTCATTCTCAACCTGCCTTAAATCTCCCAAGCTGCTACACACTTCAGATTGATAGGCAGCCACTAACAGAGCAGCCTCCAGACTATTTTTCACGCCACCCCTTTGCCCTTATCCCATGTGTGGCTCTCTCTTTCCTTTGAAAAAAAAAAGTATTATTTTCATGAAACTTGTCATTTTCCACTTTCATCTGTCTCCCTACTTTGTTTGCACATAGTCTTGTCGTTTCATCATACATTATATAAGACTTGTAATGCAGTTTTGTATTTATTAAATACTATAGTATACCTTTCAATTACTTTTTTATGACATACAATAATATGAATTTTATGACTTAATGGCTTATTATACTATGACAGTTTAAAAAAATATTTTTATGATATACTAAACTATGACCTTTATGATATTTTCATGACATACTATACTATGACATTTTATGATTTATTTAATATTAAGAGATTGTTTTGGGGCTCTTTTACTTTTAAGTGATAACTACAATGACGTTTTATTCACTTTTTTCAACATACTATACTATGACTTTTTTTTACATACTATGACATTGTAGGACTTTTTCATCATGTGATATTTTTATGATATTTGTATGCTAGGCAATACTGTGACTTTTTTTACATATTGTACTATGACTTTTTATGGCATGCTTTAATATGATTCTTTTACCAATCTATGGTATATTATTCTATGGCTATTCAAAATCTTTTATGACATACTAAACTATGACTTTCTAGTCACTTTTTTTAGACATACTGCACTTTGACATGCTGTTTTAGCTCTTTTTTCAACATCATGTAATGACTTTTTTGACATACTATAATAAGGCTATTTGTCACACTATGCTATTACTTTTTAGGACTTTTTTCCAGACACTACACATTGCCTTTTTTCACTTTGTACACATAATCTACTATGACTTTTTCAGTAATTTTTTTTACATACTATACTACTATTTTCCCCACTTTTTTTACACTCTACACAATGACCTTTTTTCAATTTTTAACATATACTATGTTTAAAAACTCTACTATGACTTTGTATGTCAAAAAAAGTGATGAAAAAGTCATACAAATTCATAGTATAGTAGGTCGAAAAAAAAGATGAAACAAGTTATAAAAAATTTATCCTATAACACATCGAAAGAATAGTATGTTGACAAAAATGGAGAAAAAAAAAGTCATAGTATAGTGTGTCAAAAAAAGTGATGAAAATGTCATAGTAGAGCATGATGAAACTAGTCATAGTATATCATGTTGAAAAAAGTGATAAAAAAGTCCTAGTATAGTAAGTAAAAAAAAACATAAACAATTTTAGTATAGCATGATGAAAATGTTCATAGTAAAGTATGTAGAAAAAAGTGTAAAAAGTCATAGTATAGTATGTTGTAAGAAGTCATAGTATAGCAAGTCGAAACAAGTGATAAAAAAAGTGATCATGTAGCATGTTGAAAGAATAGTATGTTGACAAAAGTAGAAAAAAGTCATAGTTTAGTATCTCAAAAAAGCCATAGTATAGTATGTCAAAAAAGTCATAGTATAGTATGTCAAAAAAAGTCATAGTATAGTATGTCAAAAAAGTGGCAAAAAGTAATAGTATAGTATGTCAAAAAAAGTGATGAAAGGCCTGGTATATATGTCAAACAAGTCATAGTGTACTTTTTCGTATAAAGGTAAAAATGTAATTGTGTAGTGTGTCAAAAAAGTGGAAAATTATATTGTTTGGTATGTTGAAAAAAGTGATAAAAGGTCATGGTATAATATGTCAAAAAAGTTGGTACAGGATGTCAAAAAAATAACAGTATTTCGCGTGTTAAAGAAAGTCATAGTATAGTATGTTGAACAATGTGTAAAATTCATAGCATAGTGTGTCAAAAAAAGTCATAGAATAGTGTGTATAAAAAAGTGATGAAAAAGTGATGAAAATCATAGTGTAGTATGACAAAAAAGTGATGGAACAAGTGATAAAAAATTGATCTTATAGCATGTCGAAAGAATAGTATGCTGACAAAAGTGGAAAAAAAGTCATAGTTTACTACGTCAAAAAAGTCATAGTTTACTATGTCAAAAAAAGTGATGAAAAAGTCATAAATATTCATAGTATAGTATGTTGAAAAAGGGATGAAACAAGTGAAAAAAATGTATCGTACAGCATGTCAAAAGAATAGTAGGTTGACAAAAGTGGAAAAAAGTCATAGTTTATTATGTGAAAAAACTCATAGTATAGTATGTCAAAAAAGTCATAGTATAGTATGTCAATAAAGGTCACAGTATAGTATGTCAAAAAAGTGGAAAAAAGTCATAGTATAGTATGTCAAAAAAGGTCATATTATAGCATGTCAAAAAAAAGTCACAGTATAGTATGTCAGA
>NC_048424.1:10028417-10033849 GCF_013103735.1 Etheostoma cragini
AAGTGATGAAAATGTCATAGTATAGTAAGTAAAAAAAAGTGTAAAAAGTCATAGTATAGTACGTTGAAAGAAGTCATATTATAGCAAGCTGAAGTGATAAAAAATTGATCGAATAGCATGTCAAAAGAATAGTAGGTTGACAAAAGTGGAAAAAAGTCATAGTTTATTATGTGAAAAAACTCATAGTATAGTATGTCAAAAAAGTCATAGTATAGTATGTCAAAAAAGGTCACAGTATAGTATGTCAAAAAAGTGGAAAAAAGTCATAGTGTAGTATGGGAAAAAAGTCATAGTTTATTATGTGAAAAAACTCATAGTATAGTATGTCAAAAAAGTCATAGTATAGTATGTCAAAAAAGGTCATATTATAGCATGTCAAAAAAAAGTCACAGTATAGTATGTCAGAAGAGGTGATAAAAATGTCATATTGTAGCCAGGCACAAAAAAGTCCTAAAATGCATTGTATAGAATGAAAAAAATACTCATAGTATTATATGTTTAAAAATGTGATAAGAAGTCATAGACCAGTATGTCAAAAAAAACGAAAAAAGTCATGGTATAGTATTTTTTTAAAAAGTGATAAAAGGTCATGGTATGAAAAAAGTTAGTACAGGATAGTAGTATAGTATAGCACGTTAAAGAAAGTCAAAGTATAGTATGTTGAATAATGTGTAAAAGTCATAGTATAGTATGTCAAAAACAGTCATAGTATAGTACGTCAAAAAAGGTCATAGTATAGTATGTAAAAAAAGTCATAGTGTACTTTTTCATACAAAATTAAAAATATAATTGTGTAGTGTGTCAAAAAAGTGGAAAATTATATTGTTTGGTATGTTGAAAACAGTAATAAAAGGTCATGGTAAAAAAAGTCATAGTATAGCATGCTAAAGAAAGTCATAGTATAGTATGTTGAACAATTTGTAAAAGTCATAGTATAGTATGTCAAAAAAAGTCATAGTATAGTATATCAGAAAAAGTGATGAAAAAGTCATGAAAATTAATAGTATAGTATGTCAGAAAAAGCGATAAAAACTTAATATTGGAGCATGGCAAAAAAGTCCTAAAATGCATAGTATAGAACGACAAAAATAGTCATAGTATTATAAGTATACAATTTTATAAAAAGTAATAGTATAGTATGTCAAAAAAGTGGAAAAAAGTAATAGTATAGTATGTCAAAAAAGTGATGAAAAGGCCTGGTATATATGTCAAACAAATCATAGTGTACTTTTTCGTATAAAGGTAAAAATGTAATTGTGTAGTGTGTCAAAAAAGTGGGAAAATTATATTGTTTGGTATGTTGAAAAAAGTGATAAAAGGTCATGGTATAATATGTCAAAAAAGTTGGTACAGGATGTCAAAAAAATAACAGTACTTCGCGTGTTAAAGAAAGTCATAGTATAGTATGTTGAAGACTGTGTAAAAGTCATGGCATAGTATGTCAAAAAATGTCATAGTATAGTATGTCAAAAAAAGTCATAGTATAGCATGTTGAAAAAAGTGATGAAAAGTCATAAAAATTCATAGTGTAGTATGTCAAAAAAGTGATGAAAAAAGTGATAAAAAATTGATCGTATAGCATGTCGAAAGAATAGTAGGTTGAAAAAAGTGGAAAAATAATTATAGTTTAGTGTGTCAAAAAAAGTCATAGTATAGTATTTCAAAAAAAGTCATAGTATAGTATTTCAAAAAAAGTCATAGTTTAGTATGTCAACAAAAGACATAGTATAGTATGTCAGAAAAAGTGATAAAAATGCCATATTATGGCATGACAAAAAAGTCCTGAAATGCATAGTATAGAATGACAAAAATAATCATAGTATTATATGTTTTAAAATGTGATAAAAAGTCATAGTATAGCATGTTAAAGAAAGTCATGGTATAGTATGTTGAACAATGTGTAAAAATCATAGTAAAGTATGTCAAAAAAAAGTGATGAAAAAGTGATAAAAATTCATGAAACAAGTGTTGAAAAAAGAGATGAAACAAGTGATAAAAAATGGATCCTATAGCATGTCAAAAGAATAGTATGTTGACAAAAATGGAAAAAAAAGTCATAGTTTAGTGTGTCAAAAAATGTCATAGTATAGTAGGTCAAAGAAATTCATGGTATGGTGTGTCAAAAAAAGTGATGAAAATGTCATAGTATAGTAAGTAAAAAAAAGTGTAAAAAGTCATAGTATAGTACGTTGAAAGAAGTCATAGTATAGCAAGCTGAAATAAGTGGGGAAAAATATATCGTATGTCAGGTCGAAAGAATAGCATGTTGACAAAGGTGGAAAAAAGTCATAGTATTATACGTCAAAAAAAGTCATAGTTTAGTACGTCAAAAAAAGTCACGGTACAGTATGTCAAAAAAGTGGAAAAAAGTCATAGTATAGTATGTCAAAAAAAGTGATGAAAGTTTCATAGTAGAGCATGATGAAACTAGTCATAGTATATCACGTTGAAAAAAGTGATAAAAAAGTCATAGTATAGTATGTTGAAAAAAATGATAAAAAGTCACATTATAGAAAGTAAAAAAACATAAACAGTGTGAGTATAGCATGATGAAAATGGTCATATGTAAAAAAAAGTGTAAAAAGTCATAGTATAGTATGTCGAAAAAAGTGATGAAAAAGTCATAGCATAGTAAGGAAAAAAAAATCAGTATACAATGTCGAAAAAGATTCATGTCAAAAGAAGGAACAAAAAAGTATAGTATTATAGCATGACAAAAAAGTCCTAAAATGCATAGTATAGAATGACAATAATAGTCATAGTATTATGTGTTTAAAAATGTGATAAAAAGTCATAGCATAGCATGTCAAAAAAAAGTGATGAAAAGGCATGGTATAATGTGTCAAAAACGTTAGTACAGGATGTCGAAAAAGTCATAGTATAAGCATGTTAAAGAAAGTCATAGTACAGTATGTCAAAAAAAGTGATGAAAATGTCATAGTAGAGCATGATGAAACTAGTCATAGTACAATATATTTAAAAATGTGATACAAATTTACAGTATAGTATGTCAAAAAAGTGGAAAAAGTAATAGTATAGTATGTCAAAAAAAGTGATGAAAGGCCTGGTATAATATGTCAAAAAAGTCATAGTGTACTTTTTCAAATAAAGTGAAAAACATCATTGTGTAGTATGCCAAAAAAGGGGGAAATTGTATTGTTTGGTATGTTGAAAAAAGTGATAAAAGGTCATGGAATAGTATGCCAAAAAAGTTAGTACAGGATGTCAAAAAAGTCATAGTATAGCATGTTAAAGAAAGTCATAGTACAGTATGTTGAACAATGTGTAAAAGTCATGGTATAGTATGTTGAAAAAAGAGATGAAACAAGTGATAAAAAATGTATCGTATAGCATGTCGAAAGAATAGTATGTTGACAAAAGTGGAATAAAAGTCATAGTTTAGTGTGTCAAAAAAGTCATAGTATAGCATGTCAAAAAAAGTCATAGTATAGTATGTCAAAAAAGTCATAGTACAGTATGTCAAAAAAAGTGATGAAATGTCATAGTAGAGCATGATGAAACTAGTCATAGTACATCATGTTGAAAAAAGTAATAAAAAAGTCATAAACAGTGTTAGTATAGCATGATGAAAATGTTCATGGTAGAAAAAAGTGTAAAAAGTCACAGTATAGTATGCAGTATAGCATATAGTATAGTACGTTGAAAGAAGTCATAGTACAGCAAGTCGAAACAAATGATGAAAAATTGATAGTATATCATGTCGGACATAGTCATAGTATAGTATGTCAGAAAAAGTGATACAAATTTCAAATTAAAACATGACAAAAAAGTTCTAAAACGTTCTATGTTAAAAATGTAATAAAAAGTCATAGTATAGTTTGACAAAAAAGTGATGAAAAGGCATGGTATAATATGTCAAAAAAGTCATGGTGTACTTTTTCAAACAAAGTGAAAAACATTATTGTGTAGTATGTCAAAAAAGGGAATGTCCAAAGAAGTGATCAAAGTCATAGTATATTATAAAAATGACATAGTATAGCATGTGGAAAATACTGATATTATAGAATGTTGAAAAAAGTGATAAAATCTCCTATTATAGCATGACTAAAGAAGTAGTAAAATTTCTAGTATGGTATGTTGAAAAAAGTGATAAAAGTCCTATTATAGCACTGACAAAAAAAGTCATAGTGTACATTGTTGTAAAAAGTGAACAGAAAAAGTCATTGTGTCATCATTTTTATTACTTTTTTCAACATGCAATACTATGACATTTTATCACTTGTTTCAACGTACTATTCAATGACTTTTTTATCACTTTTTTGACATACTATACTATGACTATTTTCTTCATTCTATACTATGAGTTTTCAAGACTTTTTTTTATACTATATACTAAGACTTTTTATCACTTTTTTTTACATTCTACGACATTCTTTAACTTTTTTGTGACTTGGCATGTTATACTATGGCTTATTGTGACTCTTTTATGACATGTTGCTGCCACCACCACCATTTTAATTAATTTTGTGTGTGTGTGTGTGCGTGTGTTTCTGTGCCTGTGTCTATTTTTTGGCATGAGTTAATACTCAGATAACATAAACCACTCAAATAACAGAAAGGAATAGCCTACACATTATGAATAAAAAAAATCCTTTTCGAAACAGAACCATCTGAAAGTAAGAAAACATGACAGTGGAACTTAACCCTTTTGTTATCTTCCCGAAAATCTGTACTTTTGTTGACGCTTCTTATCAATGTTAACTTTTTCTTACGTTTTTGTTCCTTTTTTCAACACTTTTGACACTTTTTTTTCCCAACGTTTGTCACTTTTTTTGACATTTTCAAAACTACGTAGCTCTAACTTATTAACTTTAGTTTTACAGATATTTTGGGAATTTATAGTCAATAAACCTAATTTATAGGAAATTATGTTTGAGTTAGAAAAGCAGAAATTAGGAATTATTTAGACTTAAATTAAAGGAATGTATGTTGATGGATAATCGCAGACTGGAATATGTAAACTTTTACTCAATACTATTTTAAAACCACTTCAATTTGTTTTTCAAATGCTATCAAATTGAATACTATGCCCCAAAATGAATGAAAGTAGAGATTTGTGCTTGCCAAAGAGCGTTGTGTGGAATCAATCATGTTATTTCGGGTAATTACAATTGGGTAGTTAAAAAGAACATTGATATTGGAAAACGGGTCAATTTGACCTAAAGACAACATGAGGGTTAAGTTTTACTTTCAGTTTTCAATGGAGAGATTGTCATCTGTGCACCGAAGAGATCAGAACTACATTGGGTCTTTTTAACAAAGTAACATCAATTAAACAATAACGCTTCAGATGAGTGATCCAGTAATTTTTATATGAAATGTTCTATGATATTTTTATGGCATATTGGCATGTATATGGTGTGTGTGTGTGTGTGTGTGTGTGTGTGTGTGTGTGTGTGTGTGTGTGCGTG
>NC_048424.1:10033949-10069546 GCF_013103735.1 Etheostoma cragini
AGGAGGAGGAGGAGGAGGAGGAGGAGGAGGAGGAGGAGGAGGAGGAGGAGGACTTTTACATTAAATTGCAATGGCATTTATCAAATTAGTTTTTTTTTTCTCAGTATCACTGTAGAAATACAGTTGTTAAAGTAAATTAATACATAAACAAGACAGAATTGAAAAGTGTACTTAAGAGAAGGCCAACAACCTGTGTTAGCCAGTTTATTTATTTGTCCATAAAGAAAGAAAACAAACTGTTAATACAATAAATCATACTCTTAAGTTGTTCAGAATTGAATACTGCACCTAAGCACTTTTGTCAACTACTGTTTGTCGTCACTGTTAGAATATCAGTTGATTGTCAGAAATACATCTCCACACCGTAATGGTTCTTTCCTGTCCTTGGTCCAAACATCTGGAGATTACATCTTGACTCTTGACCATGATTGTAATGTAGTAAGCATAACTATTACTTACTATATATTATTCACAGTGATATCTAAAACTAGATGCCCTGAGATTTAAAAAAATAAATAAATAAAGAGGTAAAGGTGACTTTAAAAAACTTAGAAAAGTAACTAAATCACGTTCGTAAATTATGTTCCCTTAAAAAATATTTCCAGGTTTGAACAACTTAGGTCTTATGTTTGCAGTTTTAGCGATCTGTCCTACCAACAACGTATTCACAAAGTTCATCGCTAAGATCAGACACGTTTAAAAAATAAGCTAGCTGAAAACGTTGAAAAAGCAAACAAAAGCAAACTGTTCAATTATGATTCAAACTGTCCAATGTAAACATCCATCACATTTACTGGTACAACTTTGACCTACTGAATGTCCGAGGACCCTAAATAACTGTTGGTCACTTGCAGAAAAAATGTCAGCAAATACATCATTTAAACACGTTCTGATAAAGCACAATGTTTTTTTCCATTTCTTTTTTTCAACAATCCACAAATCAATGCTGTTACTATTTCCGTTTTTGGAAGCTGTCTCCTCTCTCTTTTTCTTCATTTCTTTTGTCCCCCAAAGCTTCTCTGTGCGTCAGTCGCTCTGGTTTTTCCAGCAGTGTACAACTCAGGCTTTGGCTTCATGTTGGTTCACCTACATACTGTCCTCAGCTTCGTTATCGCCCAGGGCCGAGTTCTTGTTGGGCTCGCGTCCCAGAGCTTCCGCTTCTTCCAAAGTAGTTGTTAGAGGTCTGCCCAGGGTTTCAGGCAAAAACAACGTCAGCACTCCGATAATGAATGCCAGGATTCCCACGATGAGCTACACAGGGATCACAATGAATAAAAAAAATTGTTTTATTTGCCAGGATACCCGTGTAGATAAACTATGACAAATTTATTTATTACAAAACAGTAAAAACTGATAAACGGGACAAGGTAATTAAACAGTAAATGATAACTGTTGTTCTGAGAGAACCAGCCAAAAGAGAACATGTATACCTGAGGTAGGTAGGTCCAGACATCAGCCAGGTACAAGCAGAAGGGGGCCACCACACTGCCAATACGGCACATCATACTACCACTACCCACTGCCAGAGACCTAGAGGGAGATCATACATAAAGTCAGCAACATTACAGTGACGTCAGGGTACAGACATGAGGCCTACCACCACCATTCTGAACAAGAATCAATTACTGAAAAGCAACATTACATGTAAAGTACATCATATCTGCAGCTGTGCATAAAACACTAGTATGACTGTCCATGTATAATACAAACTATGTGTCTTACATTTTATATGTTTCTAACATAAAGACTGGCAACTTAATGCTATTTTGTAGAAAGGGGTAAACATGCAAAACCACATACAATGTTAATGACTATTTCTTCTTTGGTTATTTATCTTTCATATTGTGAGTACTCTAACAGTAGAAGGTGACGCTATAAAAGTGGAAAATGTCTATAACAAATGTAAACAAAAATGGATTTTCTTTGTTTGTGTATGATTTGAAACCTTACCTGATGATGGTTGGGTAAAGCTCACAGGTGTACAGGTATATGAGACCAAAGGCAATGGCGATGGCAAACTTCCCTGTCATAGAGAGAACGATGGCCAATGCCTTGATTTCCTGTGAAAAAGGAGTAAAGAAGTCAGTTGGACAGTGTAAAAGAAAGATTTCCCATGTTTTCCCATGGTTCATAGTAAAGTAAACTTTGGTTTGGAAATTTTGCACATCATTTTCTTTTGCAGGGCAAAAATCCCTGTAATAACCTTTAGCCTGCAAAAGATATTACTTCCAACTTAATCTTGTTCACAAATGACTATTACTTGAACCATAGACCTTTGACCTTCAGACGTTTCATTTTACCACTGACTCACTACCGTAATAGAAAGCGCAGACTGGTGTATTTGTACTTGGAGTGTGTAACATATGTAGCCATATGTGTATATATGACACACACAGGGCTGCTTGTATGGAAATAGCCTTCTGTCGTCTCATGGCTGAACACTGGTAATCTTATTTCTGTTACAATTAAGTGCAAATGCAAGATTTGCTGAAAAACTACAATTAAGTGTTAACAGTATGTATTGCTTTGTAAAACATATAATATTGACATATTGTACATTTTGACAATAGGTAAGTAAAGCCACTCTAGTAAGTATAACAGGTTAGGCATGAGAGAGAGCTGTAACTGTAACTAATACAGTACAATTTAGCTACGTAGACAAGCACAGCATTATATAGCAATAGCACTCAGAGTAGCCACGACAGTTACCAGTGCATCCTGAGACAGAGTGAGGTTTTGACAGCAAGTATTGCATTTCAAATCTAGGCCCAGAACAGAAGGTTACATTGTGCAGATCTATTGAAAGATCTATAGAATGTGTGTAGAATGTATACAAATGCAAAGTTTAGTGAAAATATCAGGTTCAGACATTATCAAAACCTGCACACCAACGGCCAAGGAAGTTTACAAAATGACTGCACTGCATTCAGGGATCAATAGCAACAGTGGTCAAACGACTCAGGGTAACATTAGGACAGTAATCTTGAGATCTAGTGGTCCAGACAGATTGTTAGAGAACCCTTACGCACATGCACAAGCACACACACCCGCACACGCACACGCACACGCACACGCTCTCTCTCTCTCAGTACGCACAGGAGGAACCACAATGATGAGGATGCAAGCAGCCCCGGCCAGGAGCAGAGCTGGGGCACATGTCTTCTTCCTGCCTATCCGGTCCATTGCAAAGCAGCCAACCAAATAAGAAGGTAGCTCCACTGCACCTGTAAACAGCCAATCACAGCAGAGGTCGGTCAGAAGTTATCGTGGCATTGACATACCGACACAAAGACAGTTTCTATATGGGACCACTAAATAACCAGCATCTGCAATGTTAGTGTAGCTCAGCTTCCTAAAATGTGCTCCACATTAGTGGAGATTATGAATTGTCCTGCTGGGCATTGTAAAAGAAGCACATTAAATCAGTGTTTTCTGTTGCGTATGAAGGTAGAAAACAAAGCATTTCATCTGGATCATCTGCAGGCATCCTAAATACCAATTGTAGTATTTCCAATGTGCATTTGGGAGAAAAAAAATATTTGCATGGGAAGCCCCCATGCTATCAAAATAGTATATATATTTATATATTTTTCTATACCACAAACTATTAAGCCCGCAGATGGAGAGCTGTTGTTTTAGTGTAATTGTTCACAGGCTGATTTGACCTGCTAAGTTACCAAAAACAACAGATGTAAACAAAGCCAAACTGCAGAACAGAAATCATCTCACTGCCTAACCAGCAACATAATATTATCGTCACTAATATGGAACATATTAATTTAAAACGTACACCACAAATATTACGAACAGAGTTGAGCATTCACGCTGAGATTCTCCTGACAGTTTTAAATCCTGTTCAACTTTGGTAAACAGCTTCACTCAAAGAAATAAACACACACACAGACATAAATCCACTCTGCATTTAAACCCACACATGTTGTAATGTAGTACAGCTGTCAACAATACATCTACGAACAAATCTACAATTGGATGACCTAAGCAGAAGTTAGTAAGCAGCTACTTGGTTTTGCAGTGTCATTCCTACTATTTTCCTCCTTTTTTAATACACATTCACACATCAGCCAATCACTTACCAGCCAAGAAGAGGTTAACATACTGGTTTCCTCCTAGGTTGACTGAGCCCAAAGAGAAAACGTAGTAGCCCAGGCTGCCAATGAACCAGATGGCCCACACCGTGCATGTACGGCCCGCCATCCTCCAGCTGCCAAACAGATCCAGGATGGACAGCTTCTTCTCAGATTGCAATGGCCGCTGCTCTGCTTCCTCCAGCAGAGCTTTGCCGTTCTCTGTCTCCTCTGGATCCAGAAGCTCCTGCACCTTCAGCCGGCTCTCAAGACCGTTGAAGCTAGCGATCGTGTCCATTAGGGTCTGAGTTTCCTTGTGACGGCCCTTGGCCATCAAGTAAAAAGGCGTTTCAGGGAACTTCCAGCATAGGAGCAGGAAGGGCGAGGTGCATGTGGAGAGGATGATCTGGTAGATCCACCAGACCCGCACCAGGTAGCCGGTCAGAGCCACCACCATGACGCCGACAGCAAAGGCAGCGTGCACGTGCATAGAGGTCCATGTGCGCACCTTAATGCCGGTGAACTCTGTGACATAGACAAACACCACCACGAGGTAGCCACTAGACACCTGGCAAACGCAAAGATGGGTAGGAGGAAAGGAGGGACATGAATAAAAGGAAGGAGGTTTAAAAGACAAAACTAAAATTTTAATATACAGTACATGAGTGTACCACAGAGTGTCACAGTGTCTGGTTGTTGAGGATTTAAAATGGTGCTTGTCTTTCTTTTTGGCCACATATCAGTACTTTGAAACTTTTACTGAACAGCTGCCACCGAAGCCACAATAAGCAACTATGGGTTAAAGCTAAATGCTCATGTAAAAGTAGCACAAGTACAAAAGAATCATGAAAGCGGGAAAAAGAAAAAGTTACACTATATGTATGTGTTTGCTAACATTAACCATCCTAAACTACTGATCAAACCAGACCAATAAGCCTGTGGCAGCAAATCCAGTGTATTGAACTCACCAAGGGTGAATTGTATCACCTATGAATTCATTTTGGAAAAAAACATTGAGTCCTTTTGTCTTTTAGAAAGGACATAGTCTTAAAGTTGAGCAAAATTACCATTATTGTTTGCACCAGTTCATGCAGTCCATTTTTCTGCATGCATATACAGCACCCTAAAAATTCACAGTATGATATAATAACGATGATAATGATGATGATAACAACAACAGCAACAGCAACAACAACAACAAAAATAAGTTACATGTTAAAAATATTTGTTAAAAATTATAAAGAATAATCTGTTTTAATATATAAATAAAATAAATAAATAAATAGTTTTTTCTCAATGTAATAGATATGATAGCTAAGTGTATGAGCCTACACTAGCTGAGCGTCTCATTCTATGTGAAAACAACAGCTGTGGCAGGGGGGGGCTGGGGAGGACTGGCGGTGGGGGTGGGGGCTGGGAGAGTGAAACAGGTGACAAACTGTAAGGGCTCTTTCAGCACAACTTTACTGCCGCCTGGACTAATCCTAACCGTAATGACTCACTTTCTTTGCCTTGTAAACATGTTGTCTAATGCACATATTATCTATTTTATCTGTACCCAAAAACACCATTGTGCACACACATGAACATGCAAAGACACATTAAAGACACTTGCTCTACAACTGTTAATCTTGTGGTGTTCTGGGAATTTCAGTTTCTTTGACTGTTGCATTACCTTGTTTTAAATACATTTTAATGATTTTTTAAAGCAGATTTTTTTTTTAATACTTTACTCCCACTACAAAATAGGGCAGAAATACCATTTATATATACAGATAAAGTTGCACAGTTATAGTTTTGTTCTTATTATACAACGCTGGAAAAACCTCTTGCTTTGTTTTACATGTTGGCTTCACTGCAATATGACTAACAGGAGGTGGAATTCATAGAGAACAGAAGAGATTGGTTAAGAGATTGTTGGAACATGATGAAATTGAAGAAGCATGCTAGTTTTCAAGCAGAAATAGCACCTCACTTGTCCCATGCTGGCTTTGGGTGCAAGCATTAATATTGTTAATAGAGACTTTTGATTTTTAGTGATTTGAAATTGTTTTGCAAAATGCAATTTCACACTGGTGGACAACTTTATCAACTAAGTGTGGTGTCTCTGGAAATGTACTTGAAATTCATATCACACTTATTCACCTACCTACTTTCTTTTGGTATGCTCTCATATTATTCCACGGAAATTGATTTGTCATTTCACCAAACTGCAACAACCATGCAAGAATACAGACACACAAGGATAAACACCCAATAAATTGTACATACATACACTGAACTCACCATGGCAAGGAGGAAGCGGAGCACTAGAAAGAAATAATAGTTTCCAGAAAAAGCTACAGACACCCCAAACAGAAACTGACAGAGGCTGGTGAACATCAGGATCCTCACACGACCAACTCTGGAGGAGAGAGACACCAAATGCAGGTAGAGAAGAGAGAGACAGAGAGATGAAGAAACTGGGTTAACAGGCAGGCAATGCATTTAATAAAGACACATTTAATTGTCAAAGATGAGTTGGGATTTTCAGACGCAGCAGTCCAATATAATGCTGTGATCAAAGCATGATTGTACACACTGATGTAGGCATTGCATGGCATATATTACATATTTGAATAAAGTTGCAGACACAGAAGGTTTGTAATTTGTTTAAGTCACTTAGGTTCTGCATTCAGTAGTAAACAAATACTATAATATTATATAATTGTAGGACGAACCCTTCACTTCATACTTCACAGATTATCCTCTATTATATCTGCACAATATCTAACGCAGATCATTTAAAGCTCTATGACTAGAACATAAACACGGGATGACACTTTGCATTGAACATGGAAGAGATGGTCCAGCATATCTTTGACTGCTTGATGTAACTTATACATTGATTAACAAGCTAAACTTGACCTCTGACAATGTTTGGCCCATAAAGGCATTCACCCATTAGTCATAATGGAAAAGACCACGGCTAAAAACACAAGACAATGATACAGTGTGGTCTGATGATCCATAATTACAACCAGGGCTGCCAACACCAAAATAAATTTTAAATGTAATGTGAGTCACATACTGTAAGAACTTGGGGCAAAGGATGCCTTTGGAGATCTTCTTATCATGTGGGCAAGCAAGGAACAAGGCAGGCCTTGATAGCCACTGCCATCAGCACTTCATCCGTAACTTGTGGTTGGCTGACATCAAAGAAAGTGTCCTCGAATGCTGCTCTCATCCCTCAATCCCATCATCCACACCAACTATCCATTTTTCCTGCGGGACTGTCACTCTCATGATCCCTCTCCCACATGGTTTATGCCTACATGCTTGATAGAGAAACTAGTCCGTCTGT
This sequence comes from Etheostoma cragini, assembly GCF_013103735.1. Classification (NCBI taxonomy): domain Eukaryota; kingdom Metazoa; phylum Chordata; class Actinopteri; order Perciformes; family Percidae; genus Etheostoma; species Etheostoma cragini. The sequence goes on from NC_048424.1 coordinate 10,041,378, forward strand.
TCGCATGAGAGATGGCAGTAATGAGGCAGAACTGCAACTATGTCTCCTGAAGTCATGACTACATGTGTGAAGGAGTTTAAAGGCTCTTGCAGCCACTTGAACCTGTGCTCTTGTTTCCATGCACACATGAAAAGAACATCCTTATTTGGTGTTACTCTACTTCATGGTAATTACATGACATAATTTGCCTCGCCCTGTGTAACTACACATTTTGCAAGACGTTACCCCATCCCTTCTCCCCACTCCTTCATCCCATGCTTACCTGTCAGCAATGTCTCCAAACACCAGCGCTCCGACCAGAACCCCTAGCATGAAGGTGGGCTGACACATCTTGGCCAGCCACTCGTTCTCACACACCAAGTCCCAGTCCGTTACTATGCTTTGGTGAATTTCAGTGAGGTCGTAAACAAAGTTCCCATCACAGGATTTCACTGTTTTGTTTCCATCAAAGTCATATGTAAAGTTTTTTGGGTTAATGCGCAGGGAGCAGCGGCACGGGCTGAGCTCCCACTGTTCTCCTTCAGCCGTCCTCACCACCAAGGGCCCAGTGTCTGACTTGAAGATTGGCAGGATGTCTTCCAAACTAAATCCCGTCAGGTTACCGTATAGGACATTGGTGATGTTGCTGGGCACACCGCACACAAAGTTTGGCGTCTGCACTAAGAAGACAGAGGCCAGGTAGTGGATCCCACAGGCTATGGCCTGGAAGACTGCTGCAAAGTACAGACATGCTTGATATCTGAGAGAAAGAAAATGCATTAAACACCAGAACTGACCAGCAATCATTTAGCTCTCCCATTTAAAAAATAACTGCTAAAATCACATTAACAACTCATTGTATATCCATAAAAAGCTCTGCCCATGTGCAGAAAAAATACAGTGATACGTTTTTAAAAGAAGGTCCACTTCACAAACTGCATTGGATTTGATAGAAATGTTGAGCCAATCTGGACCATGTTTGACAAGTGAAAAAATAAGATATGATAAGATGAAAAAAGAAAGATTGGAAAATAAAACCTACTGAATAATAAGTATAAGTCATTGTAAAAAAAACATGTGATGATTTTTAAATCTACAATGAGGACCCACAAGTTCCTCTGAGGTGAAGATCGCCCCTCGGTTAGCATTTTGATTTGGTATAAATAAATGATAATATGATCCAACGGCATTCTGCACAAGAAATGAAATATTGGAGTGACTTAACTCTCTTTTAGTGAGCCTATCAGTGTTTTGTCTTCAAAAAAAGCATTTGTAATGTTGAATAGAAATATTTTTAGACGTTGAGAAGTTAATTCGAGTGCTACGTGGCAGTTGATGATTCTACAAAATAACCCGAAATAATTTACATAACTATTGAAATAGGATAACGTGGTGAGTTTTTTGATACCTATTGAAATGTCCGAGCTCGTCGAATATTCTTTCTACGGTCATTTTCTGATGGTGAGTTTGTTGGTCGAGGGTCCCGGTGCGTCTCTCGGATCCTGAGCGCTTCAACGTCAAATAATAAACTTTGGCATTCACGGACCGGAGCGAGGGTGGGAGGGACGCGCGCCCGCGCGCACACACACTTGCGCGCGCACACACCCGCTCTCACACACTCTCACACACACACACACACACACACACACACACAAGTGTGTCTCACTATCTTTGTGGGGACCAGTCATTGACATAATGCTTTCCCTAGACCCTTACCCTAACCTTAACCATCAAATCTAAATGCCTAACCTTATCCCTCACCCTTACCCTAATCATAACCTAACTCTAACCCTACTCCTAAAACCAAGTCTTATTCCTCAAACAGCCCTTTAAAGTTGTGGGGACCAGCATTTTGTCCCCACAAAGCTGTCAGGACCTCATAAGTATACTGTATTCCCGGTTTTTGGCCCCCACAAATGTAGTTAAAAGAAGCGCGCACGCACGCACGCACGCACGCACGCACACACACACACACACACACACACACACACACACACACACACACACGATGATGTGTTTGTAATTTCTGTTTATTTCATTCTTTTGGTTGAATTAATATACATCATTTAAATTGTTTTCTGACAGTACCTGGCCCTTGAAGTCATGATTAATGTTCCCTTGATTACTTCACACATTCCCACACAATGGCGCAATCATGTGAAGTGTTGTCTCAGTATAAACCAGGATATTATGATTGATTACAGCACATTTAAACTAAAGTTGTTGACTTAATCACAGCCTATCTCTAATATAGTGTTGTCGACCGCATCAGTCTAGAAGCAGTTTATTTTGTTGTAGACTGCCAAAGGGTAACACTGGGCCACTGACATCATGGATCCATACTCTTCTGAGGTGCTAGTCCTGTCAGGATCAACCTACTCAAATGCCAATGAAACAAGCTGCTGCTGTAAATATGCCTGGCACTTAAGAATAAAGAAAGAAAGAATAAAGTGGCAATGAGCTGCCAAATTCATAATCATGACAAGGCCATAGTTTAATTTCTTAACCAACAACATGCTACTCTCTTTCCCTTTGTTTCACTCTCTAAACCAGGGACGCATCTAATGACTATATTCATTGTCAATTAATGAGAACAGGAGGGGTCAACAAAAAAAACTTTTGCTTCACCCTTCACAAAAAAGCTCTATGACCTATGAATATTTCACTATGAGGTTACATAACAGGGACCATTCTAGGATGAAACCTTTAGGGGGGCTCAGCCCCTAGTGAGAATGTGAACTAGCTACAATGCCCCCAGTGCGGTTGCCATTGTACAAAAAAACAATATTGCAGTGTAAGTGAGTGACGTTAAAATGAAATATGCAATTAAAATAGCGCCCAACTATAATCATAAGTAGCATATCAATTGTTTAGTCTGCTTTGACTTTTTCTTTGAGGTCACTCTCAACGTGTAGCAGGCTCAGTGTTGAATAAATGTAATTTACGACATTGTCATCATTTTACATTTTATATGACCATGTTATTATTTTAGCCCACCCCCGAATCACCCATTCCTCTTTCCTGACACTGCCTTTGATTACCATGGCAACCAAACCAAACAGCAGAACACAGAGGGAGGCCGCACAGAGCAGTTTATCTACATGTAGTGTTGCTGTAACCATGACCGAGACTTGGATGGAGATTGCTTCTGGGGAGGGAGGGTGCTTTCAATGACTTTGAGTAATATGGTAATTATCCCAAAGATTGTCACAACATGTTGTTAAAGGAGAATTCTGTCCAGTTTTTATGTTACTCTTGATCTCTATAAATATGCGAGTACTTTTGATTGAAAACCCCCCGACTTGAATCGGTGCAGGCAACACTGAGTAGCTGCAGCTACGTGTACAAGCTTCCACTGAGCCAAAACTGCAGTTAACGGGGCAAGTTTTAGAGTGTCTTTGTGTCTCTTAACAGACACACAATAGAATTAATTTGTCTATTCAACATGAACAGGGCCCTTACGTAACATCAAGATGCGTTTTCAAGTTAGACATTGTTTCAATTCACCTACCCTGTCTTGTTCTTGCCGGTTAGCTTGCTTGTCTGGTTAGCTGCTAGAGCTAGCTAGCTGTTAGCTACTAGCTGTAAGCTGCTATTAAGTATGTTCAGCCAGGCTTTTGGGAAAATCAATACACAGCAGTTCGGTGTGTATTTGTAGGTCATCCATTTTTTTGTGTGATCTGTCTGTTGTTGGTGAGTAGGAGGCTTGGCAGTGTTGGTCTGTGTGGTAGATTCTCAGCCGGGCAGGCAGCCTTCGCCCCCGCTTTCCTCACCTCCCGCAGCCGACAACAATCCCCCAAGCGCCGGCGAAGGGGTGTAGTGGGTGTCCTCCATGCATATGCGGTGACAAATTGTAATTTATATTCTCCTCAAAAATAGGTAATTGAGCACTGTAGTGGTTATACAATAGCAGTAATGTAACTACATGGAAAAGGGCTAAACATGCATGTGAATTGCACAGTAATCACATTACTGCCAGCTGTAGCTTGCGCTTGGAGCCGCTGCTTCATTTTCCTGTTGCACCTCTCGGTAGGTGTCTTGCAACTGGCCTCAGGTGCACAGACATGTGTAAACCGACAGTGTGAAAAACCTGGCAACCTGTGTAGAAAGAATGATGATTAGATAATAAAATAATGGATACCAACATACAAACCAGTCTTTACAAAATACATTCACTTTGCAAACTGTTTCTTTATTGACTTTTACAACTAACAGGACTCCATCCTATGTCTCCATTCTTTTCGGTCTCTTCTATTTTGTAGACTTGTGCTGGCTGATGGTCCTCCATGCCCCAAGGATAAAAAAAAGCATACAGTTTAGGCGGAAGTTGGGAGAAAATTTGCGTTTTTTTCTGGTTTAAAGAAGTCATGTGACTTCTGTTTGTCAGACAGATTCAGTACTGGGCTTAAACGGAAGCCTAAAAGGCCCCCTTTTCAGTGATACCAAGCACCATATTTTAGAATATTGGCGATATTGCTATCATGAGCCTAAACCAGACATACACCAGATTTCAAAAACGGAATTTAACATGGGGGTTAGTAACTTCATGAGCTGAAAAAAGTGATTTCGTTACCACCCCTGCACTGCTATCGTGATTTGTCCCCCCGATGATACCGATCAACCCCCCAGGCTCATGGACTATAGGCTACATTATCCCCTTCCCCCTGCTTTGATTAGTGATTGCATGTTGTGCATAAACTGTGTCTGTATTGACTTGCTGCACTTTGCCTTGGCTGGATTCAGCGGGACTACAAATTGTGACAGTGTTTGATTTTCCAATTTCGGCGACTCGCCATCTGCACTGGATATCCTATGTGAAAAAAACAAACAGGAGAGGTGTATTTGAAATAAGCATTTATGCAGACTGACAATTCATTAATGTTCTGAACAAAGGGTTTGGTTTTCAATATCCAATGTTTCAGGAGTAACATTTTAAAATTGACAATATTAATGAGACACTAATTTAATTCCCAGCCCTTTTCTGGCCTTCAAATTGTCTTTTTATTTTGAAGCCAAAAGGTTGTATGTCACAGGAAATGGAGATTATTATGGAGATTTATGGCACAAGCAGATGTTGTTGCCATAAATCAGACAACGCAAGTGGAGCTGTCATTTTCCATGTTTCAGCTAGGCACTGGCAGTGGTGTTAGACACTGCAAACTGTAAAATTGTATTTCCTGTTAGTTATAGCCTAGTAACATGTTATAAGCCATTCCTTGTAAAATATAGGCTATATTAGATATTACTTCCATTTCGGAGAAGGTTGACAGTGGGTTTGTGACCCCTGGAGTTTGACACATTTTTTGAAGACTTGAGTTTTGACTTTCTGCTGACTTTAACATTTTCTGCGTCCTCACACTGACCTTTCAGCTTTGTTTGCTGTTCACCTCTTTACTTGTGTCTTGAGTCATTCAGAGGATGCTGATGAAACTTTGTTCCATGTGTACACTGAGGATAAAAGGTTCTGATCATTTTTAATGATAAATGTTAATCATTGTACATGTCCTGTTCTACTCTATTGTTGGTTGAAGATGTGGAAGAAAGAAGCTTGTGTAGGTGTACAGATGTGTTTTATGTTTTACATTATATTTTTACTATAGATAGTGTTATTAAAGTTTTGGTGTTTTCTTGTTTGTGATTGGATCACAGTGAAATACAGTTTTCAAACGTGTCTGTGTGCACAACACTGTGTGTGTGTGTTCGTGTGTGTGTTCTGAGCGCAAACACTTACACTCACCTGCTCCTGTCACAACTGGCTGCTTCCCAACAAGCAATAGGTTCCACATCAATTCACGTTCAATCCAGTTTTACTTGGTGTGCTGTGAAACTTGCATATCAGAGGACCAGCTGTTTGTTCACAAGATAATGCCAAGTAAATCTAACGTGCACTTTTAACCTGAATAGAAATTTTCTAAGCTTCTAACCTCACCTTTTGTAGCATTTAATCACACCTGCACACTCATTGTGTTCAATTCGCAGTTTACCCTTTTCTTCTTGTAGTTTGGGTGTTTATTGTCATATCGCTCTCCCCACCACTCATTATTCTCATGGCTCAATTTACTTTTTGTCCTTTGCCTTTGACAGTTTTTCTAGTACTAAGTATGGGTATTATTAGCTAATATTTGAGTTCAGCCAAGGCATTTAGTAGACATGACTTGTACTTTCTGGGCCTTATTCTGGTTGAGGGGAGGAGAGCAATTTTAGGATTGGAGTGGAGTGGAGTGGAGTGGAGTGGAGTGGATTGGAGTGGAGTGGGTAGTGGAGTGGGTAGTGGAGTGGAGTGGAGTGGAGTGGAGAGGAGTGGAGAAGCCAAACACAAATGTATTCCATGTGGCTGCAGATTTTTGGCAAAATCCTGAGAAATCATTACAGCATGTGAAATACCGTCTAAAGAGAGAGAAAAAAATCTCCTGTGTTCAATCTGAAAAAACCACAACAAAAACTTAGTTTCTCTTTGTGTATGGTACACATGTGTCTGACATTCTGAGTAATGTTGCTCATTTTTTTAGAACAAAAGTTGGATTTCTTTGTGTCTTCTGCCCCAAGCACAAAACAGATACAGTCATGCATACTCACCTTCAGGCAAACATTGCTACACACAGTGCTATTTGACTTACATCACTTCAGGCATTCACAGACTCACCATCTTGTAATCTATTCCACATGGAGGTGATAAGTGTTCATGACTAACCACTGGGTGGCAGTAGAGATTGTCTTCACATCTCCCAGAACTGACAGAGGAAGAAAGATTTGCTTGATTATATTGTAATCATGTTGAAGTTGAAAGTTGAAATTAATACAATTTCAGAATTTAAAACCCCAGAAAACTGAAGCTAATATAAGTCCACAAATCTGCAACGGTTTAATTGGAATGATTAATAAAGCAACATACTGAGCATGTTGCTACAGTAATAGTGATAATAATTCACAGAGCAAAATAAAAAAACCACAAAAAAAAGATAGTTAGGAGACCGGGCTAGCTGACTGGGCTTTGAAAAGTCAGTTCAAATGGGTGAGTTTTCAGGGCCCACTGTAATCAATAACTAGTAAATCAATTAAGATCAATGGCACAAGTTTTATTGAACCTCATTTCTGTTGTAAATTACCACCACATTATGTCTCGGTTCTTTAACTAAATATGTATTTTAAACCTTGTACGCATACAAACAAAGCAAGCCACTATGTCAAGAAATATGTTAACATTAATCTGCTGTCCATACAACATGTTTCACTCCAAGACTATGTCTGTTTTACAAATGTATGTTGTTTATTGTGAAACTGATCAGAGAACACCAATCCGATGCATACACCTATGTGCTCTCATTATTAGAGGCAGAGGAAGTATTGTTTTTTTTCTTCCAAAGAGGGCAGTAGAGAGCTAATTATAAGCCAACCACAAAAGTTTGTTATGGAAGCTAAACAGCAGAAAGAAGGCAGTTTCATAAATGTCCTGCATTTATCCTCTCTGATTCAGCCATGTCAGGTGCTCTGTGAAGCCAGGAAAATCTTAATTTCCATCCAATCGAAAGTGTTGTGAGCGGTGCCTTTCTCCGTTCAAAACTAATCCGCCTTGGCAGTCCTGATAAATAGTGTGTCCTCTCTTGGTTTAAAATATCAATAACGTATTTAATATAGGGGCTGCACAATGAGCTCTGCTTATTAATTTGTTTATAAAGTTTGGCAGATTTAGTGGTCTTTGGGGGGAAATCAATGACAACGTTATTGATGTAACTCCAGAAGACAACGAGGCCAGTGTAGGCTTACAAATACATTGTTGGAGAATCATTACCAAGGAAAATGAAACACAGAAGTTAGTTTCAGTAAGTTGCCAGAGATTTCAAGAACTAACTGATTTGTAATATGACAATTAATTCAGGAATGCATACAATCCTGGATGAAACACCTATGCTCTATTTTGAGCAGTAATGCCTGTAGTTCTGGTATAATGTTTTGAGTTGTACTCCTCTTTTGTTCTTTTAAACTTTTTACCTTTGGTAAAGCTGATTGTAACCTAGGATTTGAAAGTCGCTATAGAAATAAACTTTATTTACTTACTTACTTACTTACTTAAATCTTCAGTATGGTAAATGAGAACTGCTAACAGCAAAAAGTGAAACATGGTCTGAAACTGATCCTTGTAAGAAAATGTTTGTGGAAATAGAAAACAACAATGCAAAACGCCGAGGTGGGTGAAAATCAGATGTTCCCATCCCAAATGTTTTTCATGTCTCATTTTCATACATCTTGCAGCCCAAAACACCCTTAAAATTCAGACTGAGCTGTTGGGATGGGTGAGAGCGCCAGTTTGATTGTAGATTCTCAGAGGGGCCTGCATGGGACCGTGGTGCAGGCCCTGTCCATGTCTAGAGTTACACAGTAACCCGAGTGTCTGTGGGGCGGGAGAGGCAACCCGAGGGAGGGGGCAGAGCAAAAGAGGGGTGTGTGTGTGTGTGTGTGTGTCATGAGTCCGACAAAAAGAAAAAGAAAGCAAATTAAAGGGGCGTGTGTGTGTTTGGGAAAACGGGGACTTGACAGTGTGAGGAGGGAGTTCCCAAAGTTTTTAAAGAGGACGGCTCACATTGTACTTCTAAATCTGTTTGCAGAGCCTCATTACACACACTAGCATGCAGAAAATCATTCAGGTTAAGATGCAGACCCACACGTGTGTGATGGTTTGTGAGCAGAGGTCTCCTTGACGTGATTCATTAACTTACTGCTCTTGGTTAAATGGTGGGCTTAGGACCTGAAGGGAAGCAGAGACTGGATGAGAAGAGAAGAGAAGAGAACTATTTAACAAGAAGTTTAAGAAGAATGGGATAGAAACAGCAAAGGGAAAAACAAAACTCCTTGTTAAGATGGACTGAAGCAAGCCAGAGAGACAGAAGGGACATTATTGTGGCTAGACATGGGCAGAGAGCGACTCAAATGGGGATTGCTACTGCGTTTGGGTGTTCTGCTCACTGGTGTGTGTGTGTGCGTTCATGTTTACCTGGAGGCACGTTGGCGGGAGGCACCTGCACCCCTGGAACGTCCCACCCAGTCTAGTCAGAACTGGGGCCAACAAAGCAGAACCAAACCAGAAGCGGAGGAACAAGACAGAAGCATCAAAAGGAGAATCTCTTATGTTCGAACACTGAAGAAGGACAGCCAAGCAAGGAAAAGGGACATAAACAGAGAGGACCCCTCACCACCATGTTGCCCTCCTCTCCGCCCGTACAGAAAGGTACGTTTAGTAACCCATCAACTTCTGAGTTCTTAATTGTTGGGATTAAGATTCTTGTAAATTTATCTGAGCCTAAATTAGTGTCAACGGAGACAGAGCGACTCAATACGGAGCTTTCGCTCCATCTCTGAGTCCCTGGTTTAAAGCTCAGTATTCCCAAGAAGGTGATGAAGGAAGAACAGTCAGCAGAATCAATGCATGTCCAATGAGCGCCTCTGAAACGCTTTGAAATTGAAAAAAGATTCTGTCACTCTTTTTTGGGATAGATGTAGACAATTTAAAAAGGTGTCAGTTAAACCCAAACTTCAACTCAAACCAACAAACACTCTGTTTTGTATCCGTTGCAAATCTAAACAAGTGTAACAAAGAACCTTTCAGATGTACTGTCTATTGGAGCAAACACAGCTATCCACATACGGTACACACACTCCAGGGGCTAGGCTCTTGACCTGCGAAGGGTGTGTTAAGGCAGCGGCTTAACAAAACTCCCTCTTCTCTCTTTCGGTGTCTTTTTCATCTATTTGCACTAACCTCTATTTTGTCATTTGAGCTATCGCTCAATCCATCCTTCTCCCTTTTGTTTCCTTTTCCTTTCCCTTTTCCTTCGACCCTTCACATCACCAACACACACACACCAACACACACACACCAACACACCAACACACACACACACACACACACACCAACACACACACACCAACACACCAACACACACACACCAACACACCAACACACACACACACACACACACACACACACACACACACACACACACACACACACACACACACACACACACACACACACACACACACACACACACACACACACACACACACACCCCTTTCTTCTTGATCTTTCTTCACTCTTTCAGTCCCTTGTTTTTTCCTCTCTACTGAATTTCTTCTTTCTGTGACTTTGGGGCAAGAAATACTTGTTCGCTTTTATCTTTAAATCTTTAATGACTTAAACCAAGTAGAGTCAGAGGAGAAACAGAGCTTGAGTTTTAAATGTTGTTTTAAAATCACTGCAAGGCTACTAGGCCACATGGAGCGATGGGCACTCGTGCACCATCAATATTACATACCACCACCATATGCTCACTCTCCCTGCTTCTTAACACAACATTTGTCACATAAGTTGCCCTGAAGGGGCCCTGATGAAATTTCTGTGTCATATGCTGCAGCCATTTAACTTTCTCTCTTTCTTTCTACTTACAGTCTCTTCTTGCTTTTTCTTGCTTTAGGCTCTCATCTCGAAGATCACCGTTGCAGTTTTGCTGTCATGTTACCTTGTTTCCATTCATCGTGCTCTCATCCTCCCTCTTGCTCTTTCATCTCTCCTGTCTGTCTCAATTTTAAACTTCAGTCTTGCCTCCCACTTCTAATCCATATTACTCTTTGCTTTTCTCCCTTCCTTTAACTTCTCTCTCTCGCTAGCTCAGAGCCTGCTCTCTCCTCTCAGCACACATGCATCACAGATGAAATAATGGGCTGGAAAAAAAGGACTGTTGCTCTGGAAGGAAGATGAGGAGGATGCCTCCAGTGACCTTGATGACTAGAAATTAAGGGAATCAGGAGAACTTTACTACTGAAACAAAGTTATTAGGAGGAAAGTGAAAAAAATAGCGCTTTAGTCAATAGCATGCACAGGCTGATGCTTTCCACAAACACTGGGGAAAATTAGCTACATAAAGCTGTGATCATGCCAATTAAAGCACTCATTAATTTTAGATTTTCTGTAATATATGAATGGGTTTGTTTAGAGTAGCCTGCGTTGGCATTCAATGAGACTACAGTGGAAATGAGTCTGCAAACCTTCTTCCAGACGAGATGTTTGGCATGCCATTTAAAAGTGATAGGGATAAGGGACATCGATTTAGGACATCAATGTGGGAAAAAAGTGATCAAACGGTTTGAAAGTATTTCTGTCTCCCTGCCTTTATGTTTGACATGTTAACTATATATTCTAACTGCTGTCAACAAATTATGTTGCTGCAGACTGTAACTGTAAACAGAAACTTTGGCACTGGTAGAAATAAAACCACAATACTTAAAAAAAAAAAAAAAAAAAAAAAAAAAACTGATATACTGAACATAAACACAAAACATAGAAGTACTGTTGAGCTTAAAAAGCTGTTTCTTTGTCACATGTTTATGGCCTTATACATAGAGGGATAGAGATACTTTATTTACCCTAATGGAAATTAAGGTGTCCAATAGCGTATACACAACATACTGTATATACACAGACATAGGCACACAGACATATGACATCCATGCACACATGCTACAAAATACAAAGAAAGATATCAATAGTGTGCACTTACAGAGACTGTGCAAGAGACGCTCAGTGCAAATTCAGAGACAGGAGCCTACTACTGAACCTGTTCTTATGCTTGGAGAAAGTGGTGTTTAATCAGGGTCCTCTAATCTACAAATGTATATTATGTACAGTAATTATGTATATATGGAGTCTTATGTGTGTCTCAGTTCTTATTCAGACACAAATAAAACTCTATATCCGTCTTATTACCACTATCAATTTGGTTTCATCACACATCAGTAAATAAGATTTTCCCTTTCCCATTTACCTGGTTGATCTTTTGACGGCACACCACAACTACGAGGTGACACAGCTTCACAAAAACAACTCTTTTATCTTTGCTTCTCTGTTATCTTTGCTTTCTGATTTTAAACATTGAGGCTTTCTCTGAGCAAAATGAAGAGAAAAATCATTAAGAAAGGCAAAGAAACTGTATGCGTGTATATACATGTAATTGACGGAAAAGACTGTTGTTGACAAAAAAATGAATGTGTCCTTTGAATAATGTGTGTGTGTGTGTGTGTGTGTGTGTGTGTGTGTGTGTGGGGGGGGGGGGTCTGACAGGTAATCTCTGACCTGTCAGGCATCCACATAATTTTCCCCGCTTTCTTCCCTGGTGAGAAAAGAGGACAGTGGAATGAGTTGGAAAATAATTGACAGACATGAAATGTTCTGAGCCAAACAACAGCAGCAAGAAAGAAGGGAGAGAAAGACAGCGAAGAGCAGAAATAACATGCACTGATGACTCAGCCTCCTGAATTTAACACAGTAATAAACTGACTACTGCCTCTGTGTCACAGTGACGCACTCCATTGCATTTCTATCTCTCTATCTGAAAACTGCTGAAAGCTTTAGAAAAGAACAGTAGCTGCCGGCAGCCACCAGAACTCAGCAAATTACATTATATGCTAATATGCATGACTATGCCTCCTACACACACCTACTGCCATCGGTGGGGGAGGAATTACAGCCAACTGCTTCCTGTCAAAAAAGAGATAGTTGATGACCACTGCTGTTTCTACGCCATTCTGCAAGTACAGTATTTCTTTTGTCTTTTTGAAGACTACAATTTCAGTTAGCATCTTGGAAGCTATTTATTCTTAAGTCTTCTCTTAAGTCACGCCTCCCATCATCTACCATTAAGAAACCAAACACAAACATGTCCAAATTAGTGTAGAAATTAATTATTAATGTCAAACTGCTACATACACATCCCTTTCATTACATATACCCCCTGCCTGCTCTCCAGAGCACCCCATTTTATAGTGACCACACTGTGACTGTGTGAGCGCTGCAGAGCTTTTCTACAGGACATCTGTCCCAGCGACATTTAGAGATGTTTCCCATATAGGCCAGCTGTCATTCACGTCACAAATCACTCACCACAGGCACGTGGCACACGAACCACAACAGAGAAGCAAAGTGGCACCTTGCATCCTTTAAAAAAGGCCTCCCAGTTTTAACGTTTAATGAAACGTCATCCAGTGATGCAAAGGTAATCCGTGCAAACCTATATATACTGTAACTGATCTTTTTATCTTGTTGTACAGAGCCATACAGGGGGGATAGCAGAGCAGAGTAGAGACTATCAGTTTTCTGTGTTATTCTGTTGGCAACAGTTGACAGATGGTCAGACATGCAATCTAGAGGTTTGTAAGCTTCCCTGACACACTAGACAAAGAACATGAAAGGAATCCAGCAGAGGGGAATTAAAAAAACAACAGTTATGGCTGTTAAGATTACTCTCATTCACTCTCTTTTGATAAAACAGAATACTTTTTGATTGCGTTACTTGAATCCACCAAAAACTACAAATAAGTCAGATCACTTTAATGCAAATGATTAATTTTAATTAGATAAGACACAAAATCATTTATCCAAAAGGCAGGTATTAATTACTTTTTTTTAAATGAGCATCAGTGTGGTTCCAATTAATACTTGTTTCTAACGCTGATTAATTCAGTGTTGGCATGAAGCAAGAACAGAAAATGCCACTTGGTGCTGTCTGCGCCAACCGCTGCCAGCCAGTATAGGGCTCCCAATGGAATTTTAAATGCAAAAACCCAGTGACCTTGGAAAGCTGAAAGATCTCGGCTCAACGGAGTGAGAGGGAGAGAGAGGGTGTTAGAAAAGAATGAGCGAGGCTGACTTCTATAATCCCAAATGTGTGACTGGAGTCAGTTCTCAGGCATCGTTAACCTCTAGCTGGGGCATGTGGGGAACCAGGGAGTCACAAGTAATCAACGGCTGGGAAGCTGACATGTCACCTGCGTCACACTCAGCTCCCTGTTCTTGAGCTAAAAATGTCATCCATTACAAACACTGCCAAGTGCACTTACCTTTCCATCTTGGGATATTTACACATACATGTTGACTGATTATGCAAAACTCTTCAAGAATCAAGAAAATGTGTGCCCTTTTTAAAGAGACATTTGGAGAAGCAAAAACATATATGTCTATATTTAGCACACAGTAAGCTTTTCTTGAGTCACTGACTTGCCTTAAGTGTAAATACAAAGCTAGAGAAAAATGTTGCTGCAGCTAGTTTCCCCACCTTAACTTGTCATGCTCTTATAGGAATAGTAATAGAAATACACTTTATTGCTTTATTGACAAGAGGTATTTGAAAAAGGTTATACCACTCTCACATCTGTCCATTAACTATGAAGCTACAGCCAGGAAACAGTTATCTTAGCCTCACACAAAGACTGGAAACAAATAGAAACAGCTAGCCTGGCTACCTACAAGCAACCAAGTTGCAAGCAAGTGCTTTTTATCATGTGATTTTGTTTGTTTAATCCTTACCAAAACCAAAGTGTAGGAACCACACATTGCTGTTCTACGGGTTTGTTTACCTATGTACTATGAGAATGGTTTCAAATACTAATAATTATTATAATCATACTTTAGGACCGCAGGCACGCAGAGCGGAGAAATGTGCAATGTGTGTTTAGACATAACTGCAGTGCCATCAACCCTTATGCACACGTCAGCCACCCTGGAGAAGTAAACAGCTCCACAAAAGCACACAGCGTTGTCCAAGTCCAGCTAAAGAAAACAAACCGACTTGGACTCTTTGCCAATTTATGGGTGGAAGAAGCACAAAGAGACCTTTCAGATAATCAATCCCCCTCTCTCTGCAAAGTTAATAGAAATATGACTATGTAATTGCCTTAAGCAAGACGTTGCACACTTTTGAAACAAGAGAAACAGCTGAGAGTCTATCTGGAACACAGAAGATACTAATACTTGTATTGTAATATAAATAGTTACATCAGTGGATCCCAATTCAAACTTTCTTTTTAAACTTTGGCTGTGAAATTTGCTGAGGAAAAGCTCTGTGGCTAGAGCTGAGACCTGAAAGCTTCTGGTCCAGAATTTTAAACGTCAATCCATACAAACTCTGCCTCAAACAAGATGATCGCAACCATATGTTGCAGATGGAAAAACAGAAGCCATTCAGTGCTCTGTATGTTATTGACTGAATAAACAGTGGGTCTGTTGTCTGTGCTAACTGGTATCGGACAAAGACTCCCACTAGAGGGGGAAAAGTCGGTGTCAAACTGTCAAGTCAAGAGTCTCGATCGCACAATACTCTCCTCAGACACGGACGCTTTGCCTGGAACATTCCAGAAAATACTCTCCCTCCCAGCTGATATCAATGAGTGCATTGACCTCTAAAATGGGACGTTCCCTCGCTCCCATCTTTGCTATTCACTCACACTACCCCATCCATATACACTTACCATGAGTACCTGCTAGCAAATGGCACTTTGTGTGTCACCAAAAAGCCTAAGGTTTGTTTGTGTTGCAGAAACCCATTTCAGTAGCATTTGACATGCACCTTAGTTACCTGAGTACCTAGGTTACAAAGACAACAGACACCACTTATCCCCAAAAGCAACAGAGAGGGCCAGTGAAATTGGAAGAACAATCATCTAAAGAGCTTTTTGTTGCTCTAACCACTTTGGAAAGAATACGTCTGCTTCTCTATCTGTTCTATAGTACATGATGACGCTGATAGGCCTACTGGCTGCATTTTGTTCTTTACTCCGCCACGCACCACCACACCAAGAGCTTAAGCGGAGCGTCTTGCCTGCGATTTTATTGTCTCTACTTTGACTTTTACAGAACAATCATGTTTATTAAGCTACCTTGCACTCCTACAGTTAAACTCCATGTCTTCTCTTTTCCGCTGTTGTCTTTATAAAAAAATATCTGTGATGTGGTATTATGTTTTTCAACCTCCAAGATAAATCTCTCTTCATCTGTGGTGTTGTAAAGGAGACATATACAATATTGGGGGGGTGGTGTTTTGGTACATTGACTGGATATTCTTGCTTTCTGCCCGGCTGTCTGAACACCCCGCTGGTCACATTAAAGTAGACCTGGTGCTTTTCTTTTGCGGAGCGTCAAGCCGCTTCACGCACGCTTCTGGGACACGCCATGCTGCTACTGGTGGATTATCAAACTTTTACTTAGATAGACGCGAATGGACCCGGAATGCAGCGCATATGCACCTGGTGAAAATAACCTGCAAAATCCACCAACTGGGGTATGGCTGTGGATGCCCTCTGGAATGGTGGCAGAGTCAGTAGGTTTCCATTAAAGTCAATGCGTGTATTTTCACTGACTCCGGAACGGCTGCGTTCCGTCACCGTCCCAGTTCCGCCAAAGTCGCAGCCCTCTGGAGCCAATTGGCAGAGCTTCTAATTATGCCAGATGCATGCGGGACAGGAAGTCGAGCACAGAAACAAAAGAAAACAACGGGTAATTTTCTAAATTAAATACACCGTGCTCACGGCGGATCACATCAGACGTTTTGTGGTTCTGTAGATAATACATTCTGTTATATTGCGCGATCATACGTAAATTTGCAAGATCTTGTGAGTCCTCGTGACTTCAGCTTTCAGTCGTGGCCGCATACCTTCCGCAACAAATCCGGAGCTGGTGGGTGTTGATGGACGGCGGAGCACAGAGCCAACACGCAGTTGATGTAAATCAGGGGTAAGGGGTGAGCGATTATAAAAACGGAATACATATAGAGCACATATAAGTGAAATGAAATTAGAAACACAAGCTGAGTTCTTGAGGAGACACCACTGCTCAGTTACAATGTCTCTAACCTCACAAAACAACCATGAATATTGATAATTGTGCTATGACAAAGCGAGAATATAGATCCCCTCCTTGCCATCTATTTCAATAGATTTTTACTATTCAGTAATCTACATCATGAATCAGTAATCATGTGCAAGAAACAAACATGACAAATGGAAAGAAAAGTAGAATGATGAGCCAAGAGAGACAATTACCGCTTGTCTTTGTCCATCTTACTGTCATTCTCTCGTTTTTTTCAATGCCATCTCAGGAAGTGGATGTCATATGTGCTCTGCGGGCTCCCTCAGCTCTTCCCAACTAGACGTCAAACACAGATCTCATATCTGGGATGTCTTCCAGGAAGACACGCATTTGCACAGATTGACTCAAGCACTCAGACACACACACACTTGCAGGTTTTTAACTGAAAGCCTGTTAACAATAATACACCATCTGTCTCTTGAGATGCTGACCAAGAGGGCCCCGACTCAAACACGATATGATCAAATCAGACAGCACTGTGTCTTCAGCGGTGTCAATCACCTTTTCTCTAAGCTGCATCTTCTACACAACCATTTCAAGCCATGTTGTGGTGAACGGGAGCACGTGTATGTGAGGGCTGCACAATTACAGTATTTGCAATTGTATCAACATTGTTATCTGGACTAGGGCAATGTCCACACACAGGGGTGGGCACAATATTTGTTAATGTTAAAATATGTATCCAACCATTCTAAAGGAAGTGGCCTACCGTGGTGCTGCACAGATGTCCCAGTCGTCAAATTGTATCCTACGTACTAAAGTAAAAAATCTGTTATTGGTACAGATCATTGCAAAAAATCTGACTATAATCATTTTAATTTGTTTAAAATTTTAGTAATTTTCAATCAAAATTAGAATAATGATACAAAAGATTTCCCTTCATTGCCTCCAATGTTTGAATCGTACCACAATCGCAATATCAGTCAAAAATAATTGCAATTACATATTTTACTCATGTTGAGCAGCCCTACTGTATATGCCTGCATGCATTTATGAATGTGTGCATGATTGAGGTTACCATGATGGGAATAGAAGGAGACTGTGTTTCCAAGGCAACAGCCAGTCCTAGTACAGATATTTAAGTTGACTGAGCAGGCCATGACAAGTCAAAGGACTTCAGGGAATACGCTGGCTTTAATGTGTATCTGTGTTTGAATGTGCCATGTGTGAATAAATGTGTGTGTGTGTGTGTGTGTGCGTGTGCGTGTGTGTGATAAGAGCATTGTGTTTTGTTGTTAACTGGAAACCACACATAACTGATGGAAATCTACTAAACCACACCACACACAGCTGCCTTTCCTTTTAAACCTGTAGATTTCAAAAGGCCGTTAACAATTATTCCCACTCTGGCTTTGTATTTCATCATGTTTAGAGTAAAGAAACAGCCTGTTTTTGTTCTGTCAGCTACGTGCATACCATGTAGTATACTTGTAATACCTTGCATTAAATGACAACTCAAACCACTTAAAAAAACACCCTGTCTTCTACTATTATCTGATAAATTAGTTACATTTGACTCGTAAACTGTCCTCATACCTGTCATTTTGTCATCTGTCATGCTACTCCTCTCGGTCCAGCTCAGTTTCTTGAGGATGTTTGCAATGACGCACCTGGAACATAATACAGGGAAATGTAAATTCTTTGCACTGGCATCATGGTTAAGCACTGCTCACAGATCAGCTTTGATTTAAGCCAGATAGACACAAAATGAGGCTGCCATGTAAACGCTGGCACAAAGTGCTGAGCGAGAACGGGCTCGCGCTGGTCTTCAATCAGCTTTGATTCAAGGCATGTGGGCAGATAGTGCTTCTGCCAAGTATTTTGCAGGATGAGGACTGAGAGCGTGCGTGTGCTCTGATGTAACACAGTGTGTGGCAAATGAAGGCAAAGCCTCAATGTCAAATAATATTCAGAGGTTAATTAAACCCCACCCTTGTGCAATAAACAATTTCTAGGATTGTTTCAATCGTTTTCCATCTTCCTCTCTTTTCCTTTCTCTCTGGAAAATGCACTCCAGATGTGGGTCGTTAGATCTCTCCCACAAAGTTAAAGCAGAACAGAGAGGTGAATTCTTGATCCTTCATCTACGCCATCTGTGCCTCAACCTCCAATTGCTCTCTCCTTCTCACCCACAAACACTTAACTTCAACCCCCCCTGCTCATGTATCTCTCCACTTCTCAAAAGGCTTCTTCCTGTCTTTGAGACCGAGGCTAAACTCTTCAGAGATTACCGCCTTTATTAAAAAAGATCAGCGTAATCCTCTGCTTTAATTCTGTTATACCCTCTCTGTCTCTCACTGTGCTCTGACAGTGAGCTGGGATTGGCCGCTGAGCCAGGCCTGCCTCAGGAATAGAGATGACACTGCAGGAAGCGCAGACAGCTGGGTCTGGTCTGATAGAGTCTAGTAAGGCTGACTCTCTGTGATTTTCCTTTATGTATCACACAGCCATGCTGTCAGTATCAATCTTTTTAATATTTACTTTGTATCACACTCTTAATACAATACTTCTCAATGTTTGGTCTATCATTTGGATATTCCGCACAATGCATTAAACATAAACTAAAATGAGGCACCCAGATAGCTCAGTTGTTAGAGCGGGCACCCATATATAGAGGTTCAGTCCACAGTGCAGCGTGCCGGGTTGGACTCCGACCTTTGGCCCCTTTCTGCATATCATTCTCCGCTTTCCTGTCAAAAAAGAAGGCTGAAAAGGAAAGCATGTTTTCTGGCAATCCATTATATTTTTGTATACTCCTGCGTTATATATTACTTGACGAATGAAAAGTTCTAAGACATTTCTATTTTTATTAAGAATTTTAGTTATATTTTAACATAATGTGCAAGGATCAGATCAAAAAGCGTTGCCCAAATGATGTAAATATGCAATCTTTTGCAGAAGAAACAATATACAAAAATATGTTCATGTAGTGGAGACAACCAAAACATCATTGTTCATCTTTATCAACTAAGTATCAGATGAAATGTCTAATAACTGTACGCCTGTCTGTCAATGCATTTATGTAAGTATTAAGTAGGTTTTATTTCCAAATGACAAACTACTCCTACTGTAAATTTGCTTTTGTCTTTAATACAATGATAGTATTTTTTGTTTGTTTTAAAAGCAACGAAGCTCATCACCTTGTGACTTATGTCACAGTGCACCAAAGATCTGAGCATCACAGAAAAAAACTTCATTTTTCTCTTAATCACATTAGCGCAGCCCCCTGGAGCACAAGTCCCTCTGATATAGTCTCTCGTGGGTTGATCAACTCCTGGAAATCAGAGGGAGGCTAATGTGAATCGACCACCTGCTGTGTCTTTAAACCACTTCTCTTTCTGTCCATTTGTCTATCACATGTCTTGTCCTTCACTTGGGACAGATCTACTGTTGAGTTTTCTTTCAGGAAATTATAGCCTGTCAAACAACATTTCCTAACTTTAAGACACTCCACAGTGTTAGAATCCTATTCCACACGCTTTTAAACCAGAAGCTTTGACCTCTTGACTGCACAGATAGATGTTCTTTTGGGTAAACGTATGGATTCTGCTGGGAGCAACTGCAGAAACAATTTGCAGCAGGTATGACACTCAGCCAACCCCAGCGCTTTGCCAACAGACGGTGCCGACTTGGCAGCATTCCGTCTGTGACCTTATGGTTTCCAAATGGGCAGACACAGCTCACCTGTGGCTAGCTCCTCCATGACATTTGATACACCAGCAACAATTTGTCTACTCCAGCACTGATTGTTGTGTGTCCTCTGAGACGCTCTGACCACACTGTCATCGATAGGTATGCATTGACCTTTTTTTTTTTTTATTATTCTTGGTAAAAATCCATAAACAATTGTAAAAATCTTATTTGGCCGTCACAGCGAGGTAGATTTCCTCCTTAGTTTTCAAGTCCATCTTCATCTCCCTCTCTACCTCCCACTCCTCCTCCTCCTCCCCTTCTTCTCACCCTCCTTCATTGTTTTGGCAGACAGTTCTCTCTTGCTTTATCCAGTCATCTCCTGTCCGCCCATCCATCCTCTTCTCCCCGGGGGATTATTCATGCTTGGCCTGGCTGCTCACACTTCTCTCACACCGTGGCTGAGAAGGCACAGATCCACGAACACACCCAGCTCTATCAAGACATGCAGGCCAAGCAGAAAGGCCCAATAACAGAGCGAATAACAAATAACTCCAACTGCTTTCAGTGCTTCCAACACTTTAACTGAATCATCAACTCCTTGTAGCACTTTCACTTCAACTACTTAAATTTCATTTCATTTAGTGCTTAATAACTTCTTTCAGCCCTTCTATTTAAAGTCACATTTCAACTTTATTTTGTAATTTAACTATTACAAATCTTTACATTTTAAATTTTCACTAGCAAGCAGCACATCTTCTATTGAAATGTTCCCTTGTGTAATTGCCAAAGGTGTTGCACCAACACGTTTCAGTTTATACACTTGAATGGACACTAATTATCTTTTAAGACCTCCACTTCAACTGATCCCTCACGCTCTATTTATCACTTGCTTTTATACCGACATTCAACTCCTTTCAGTACTTCAAGGTAAAACTGAGTCTTAAATTTTAATCTTCAACTACTTTCAGTGCACATTTTCAGCAGAAAGCACACATACATTTTCTTCAGAAGACGTGTCCCTTTCCTGTGCCCAGTATCCTTGTAAAAACGTAATAAACTATTTCTATTGTCCATCCTTCTATTCATGTCGAGGCAACACCCTGAAATGCTCATGCTGCTGATGTTGTTAAATCTAATGTCATGGGATTAAGGTCTCAACAGCTGAGGCTCGACAGTTCTGATGATGTTCTGTGTGTTTGTTATTAACACTGCTCACCTCTGCTGTCCCTGAGGCACTGATGACTTGTTGTTGCTTGAATGAACAAGGGGTTTAACACTAATCTCATCACCGCTACGTGATGATTCAGCAGTAAGTAAGAGCGCGTAGACATGTATGTTGTAAAGCGTGCAAAGAGATGCACAAAATCTCTTTTTTTTCGATTGTGGAGTTTTAGCGCAGAAAAAAAAAATTTTGTTAGATAAAGGTTGAATTTTTTTTTTTAACCAAATAACTTCACACGAAGCGAAAAATAATTATAGCCGCAATAAAAGCAGACTTGGATAGAACACCTGACTTGTTTAAGCCTGATAACTGCCTCTTTCTAGTAAAGTCTTCGAACATGAAACCTTGGATGCACTCCCCTTCCCTCGGCAAAATCTGCCAATATTTCCACTTCTTCTCGGCCATAAATTTCAGGGAGTATGTGCAAGCCTTTGACCCTCACTCTGTCCTTTCCTGCTCCCGTCTATGTTTCTATTCATCCTCACCTTCTGCACTGCAAACTCCCAGTGAGTTCATTGTCCCAGATATTTGCCCTCTGATCAGCAGTCCTGTCCCAACCTGTACCAGGCTGATGCATGGGGCCTGATAACTGAGCTTTGCAGGGAGGACTGGGTAAGCATATGAAAAGGGCAGCTTGGAGACAGAGATCTCTGGGAGCTTTCAGAGTCACTGGGATGCAGAAATGTAGACACTATTTGTCTACTTGAAAATGACTCCCAGACCGACAAGCAGTCTTTTTTAGCTATAGACTAAAAGCCACACGTGCACATCTGTCACCCTATTTATCCTGCACAGTAGTTATTAATCATGCATCACAGGTGCAATTATTTTAAAAAGAGGGACCGAAGAGTGAGAATGGCAGACAGATTGAGAGAAACAATGAAGACAGAGAAATACAATGCAGAGCGGGAGAAGGAAAGAGAGAATATGAAAAAGAGAGATGACATGATGGAAAGAGGAGATGAAGAATTGTGGCACTGCGAGAATTCAAATGTTTTGACACGATGCAAATTGATTAAAGGCTGAATGCCAAACAGTAAATGGCGTGGCTCAGGCTCTGCAGTCATTAAAGGGACAGCTGATACTCTATGTTGGCAGGTGCTGGATTAGTATCACTGTGGGAGAAAGGTACACAAATGGTGCTGCCATAGATAATGTACTAGCAAAGTGCTAGTGTTTGTTGTGTGCAGTATGCATGTTTTGTTGAAATCAAGAGTGATTGTAAGTAAGTGAGGATCTGAGCTATGATGGCCATTGTGTTGAGCCTACAGTTAAAAAACTGAACTGGATGGCATAACTGTGGGTAGAGAGAGAAAGAAAAAGAGTTATGAAACATGTGAATGCCAACAAGAATATTTTCCTTGACAGATCTGATGTCACCATGGGGCCCTGTACAGATTGTTCATGAGATGTGCCCATAGCATTGAACAAACTCAAACACGAGCTTGTTTGCTAAGCCAAAAATTATCTGTGGATGACTGTGGAATATGTGAAAATACACTGCAGTGCCCATGAAACACTGACGAAGGCAGGAGCGGCCCGGGCAGGGAAGCACTCTATCGTGAAATCACCCAAGATAATTTATACCGGGGCAACTGATGAACACATGGTAATGGTGTTTGACCCAAGAATTGATTGTGCACCCAGCAAATGCATCATCAAAGCTCTGTCCCTGTTTTTCTCTTCTCTCCATCTCACTGCCTCTCCTCTAATCATAAACAGACACATTCCTGTAGAAACGAAGCAGGCTGTTAAGCACAGCTCTGCCAGGTTTCAGGAATGTGATCATACAGCAGCAATGAGCAGAGCTGGACTTTGTACCTTGTAGCGTAGGATGTATGAGAATAAATAGCACCCCGCATATTATAAAAATAACAACTGAAGTGAACTTTAGCGGTTTATTTGCCACTAACACACAGGTAGGGGAAAAAAACTCCACTGAGCACATTGTGACCTAGTTCCATCAGTAGCTATACACAAGTGGGTTATAATACCTCGAAGAATAAAGCTCCCTTTGTTGTTGCCCTTGCACTGGATTTCTCTTGAATGGCCTACTTTGATGTTAGTTAATTGTCAATGTTTTTTTTCATTGTTAATGATCACGTATGTTTGTGTGCTACACTACAGACTCTTCGGTGGCATATAGACTTGGAGCACTGGGCCGGTGAGAGTCATTCTCTGGAGGATGAAGCTAAAAGGTTCCTCAACTACATCACAACACCACAAGTGAGTCTTTGTTGTTGAAACTTTTACAGCTGTTTAAAAGTTCCAGTTGTGCGTAACTTCTTCTTTTATTCCATGTATTTGTAAGGGACCATGTACAATATTAAAAAATAAAATAAAATGTCCCTTGCGGTGGTGGAACGCAATGGCAGAACGTGCATTTTCTACTAATGTTGACTTCCCAAAACACTACGATGAAATGAGTACACTACAATCTGATAGGGAAGATTAACAAAGCCGATAAGATGCAACCGTTTTATGAACGTGTTAAACAGAAAAAAGGATTGTTGGTTCCTACTTCTTCTCATTTACTCTGCTGGTTTTACTTGAAGAGAATGTCTTCACAGGGCACAAAAGTGTTGTTTTTAGACAAGAGTTGTAAGTTGAGTTTAAAATGAAAGCTGGATTCTTGGCCTACAAAGGCTCAGTTTTGACCTTGTTCTGCTGTTGCTGTGGTATCTTTTTTGGTTTTTCTGTATTTTTTAATTTGTGATTTTGGCTGTCCTTGATGCTTAATGCTGCAAACAGTGTTCCATCAGGGAAAACCACATGTTAAACTCGAATCTGACTTTTAATGTTTAACAAAAGATAATTAAACATCACAACCAGATGCATAAATGGGATTAAAAAGATGTGGTTTTAAGATGAACAGGGAGAAGAAGGGAGTTGTTGCTGTTGAAAGCGAGGAAGTGCATTATTTTTGACTTGGTCTTTGTTATGTACAGTATATCAGAGCGAGCATGTCTCTATCAGCCAATGACTGAGCTACACGGCCGCTTCTTTCACATTCAGCTCAGCCAGAGAGTCTTTGTCTTGCTTGACAGCACACACATAATTCATTATTCTATTGATTACCATACAGATGAAACTCACAGCCCCTCTATTCATACTTAATCAATGGGATGTTGTGGTTTGTTTGTTTGTTGGCTTATGTCAGTATTAAATTACTACAAATCAATGAAGATGTTCAGCATCATAATTTGAAAAATATCAAGGGATTGAGAAAGGCTACACTCCTGTGCCCTTGTCCTTCTTACGAAGGTTATGCAAAGACACAATACGATTTTTTTTATTTTCCAAAACATGGGACATTTTGGGGATTTTTTTTTTAACTGTAATTCATTTTGGCTTGGGGATACATCAGCTACTTATCTTTTTCGCTCACACAATGTAGCAATAACACAGAGTAACCCACTCCAAATGACTAAGCAAACGTTCTATATCTTTCACAAAGCAGACATTCAGCTCATAATGAATTTGCCGCGGGATGTGTGTGCACATGTGTGCGCAGCCAATTTATGTGTGTGAAAGAAGAGACAAGAACAAGAACAGAGAGAAAGAGATTGTATGAGTATGTGTAATGTGTGAGTGTGTGTACGTGTGTGTGAGATTCTGTTGAAGGGAACTGTCCATCATGCACACTGACAGGCGAGGGTGGAGGGAGTTGGAGGGAGCATAGCAGCATCCTCAGCTGTAATGCTGACTGACACGGCGCCTGGTGGAGCGGTTACTCAGAGAGATGGCCTGCGACACAACTGTCCAATCAATACGTGTCAGTGTATCTTGCATGCATGCATGCATGCACCAGCACACACACATAATGGGGAATTGTTTCAATAAAAGTATTTTTTAACAGCATTAAATATACTGTTGGATTTGTTTCTGATTAGATTAATAACAATAGGTCATACTCATTATGAGGTGTGCTCAATGAAAACAGGTACATTTTTACAGCTCACTATTCAGTGAAACAACAGTCAGCAGTTCAATGCCACTGATAAGTCTGCAGATGGGAAGTGGCAAAATACTCAGGAGTGATTTGGCATTTCATTGCACACAGTGCACTGTGTGCTGATGAAAGCATTCAGCTGGAACACATTTACATGACAGGCATAATGAAGCAGGTTTCAAATTCATTTGCGCCACCCACATGTACTGGTACATTACATTTCTGTGCCCTTTGCAACAAAGACACTTTATCAGATAACACTGCACTTGACTCAGCTGGTCCCTTCCTGCCTGGCCTGTCTGTCACTGAACAGTCTGCTTAGAGAAGACCCGGCACAGAACTGATGATGGCAGCTGCCAGGCAGACCTGGTAAACACATACAGTATAAGCAGCCAATATCAGACATCTGGAAGGAGCACGAGTAGAGCTGCTGCTCTTTTGCATTTCCCAGGAGGAGCATGAAAAACATTGCTGGGGATGCAGACATCTGGACTACTTTGTTTAGCCTAAAAAAAATCAAAAGGCCACAGCAAGCAAACCATGCTCAGAGGTTCTTTGGACCCTGTAAATGTCTAACTCTCTTCACTCGGGCACTTTGGTGTAGTCTTGAGAATGTAAACATGCACAAATAACAGTTTTAAATGTAAATTTTAAACAAACAATAGATGTGATTTTGAAAGAGGCTGGCATGCAGGGCTCATTGTTCCCTGGCAACAGAATACTTTTGGAAAGCACTTATAGTTTTGCTTTTATTACACATTTACATAGCTGTAAAACATTTTGCTCAGGCTTAATTTCAAACATCCTGAAAGAACTTATATGTAAGTGTTAGACTCGATAATACACATCCACATCCACATCCACACACACACACACACACACATGCAATCTTGTTTACACTTCAATGGTGTATAGTCAAACCATAGATTTATGTTTCATATGTCCAAGGCAACATTGGTTCTTCTTCTGCAAACTGAAGCTCTGCAGCAGACAGAGCTTAACCAGCAAACCTTTGAGCAGCAGCTCCTGCACTAAAGCTTAGTCACTTGTATAACTGCAGATGTACACACAACTAACACGCTCACACGTATGCGCATGTTTACTGTCTGTGTGTACACAGTTTATGCGAGGGAATGCTTTACATTAACATAAAGACAAGCACGTTAACACACGTACATGTACTGCACTCCCTGTATAGAATGTTAAGTACATAAAGAAGGAATACTTCCACCTCCTCCTTGTTAATTATCAATTCTTTTGTTGCCCCATTCTTTCACTCTACTGCTGAGAGACTTGGCAATGCTGCTGATGTATGCGCTCCAGCTGCGCATTGTGATGAATAGTATGCATATCATAGTTCAACATTGAGGCCCAGATACACACTAGCCCAGGGTCAAATTCAGTTACAGTCTACAGTGATTTATAGCATTTGTGTTAGGATATTTTGAATAAAAGATCAGGGTAGTTCAGGGGGTTTCAGCCAAGCTGCCACTCTGGACTTTTAAATGCTGGTGTGATTGTTTAAACTTCCAACCACTGCATTTTTCGTGTGACTAAACATACCTGGTTAAACTAGACCACTCACACACACTCAAAAAGCAAACTATCCGGAACAGAATTTGTCAAAAGCAAACTAAGTAAATAACTTAATATCGGAACCGGCTGTTATAATATGTGTGTGATTTTAAATGTTTAGGTGTCGTGTGCATCATTGGCCCATGAGGAAGCTGCTCAAGAGGGGACCAAGGGAGCCTGGGCTGCATGTCTGGACCCCAAGTACAGCCTGACCCACAGAATACAAAGCAAACACTGCAGGGTTTACTCTTTTGGGTGAGTACAGACAGTCACTCACACATTCCAGTGAAGACATTAATTCCCTAACGCAAATCTTTCCCATCACCACTACATGTCAAACTTTATTCTAACATAAATGGAATAATTTTCTACAAAATGAAAATCTACAGTCTGTACACTAGCTTTGTGACAAGCTGTCATATACTGCATCTGTAGAGCAACGGGGCTGTTCACATCATTGTTTTCAGACACTCAGTGAATTATCAGCAGATGCAACAGTAATTCAGAGCATCTGGTTCTGTGACAGGCTGTGATATACGTAGGCACAGTTGCAGCTGTCATTACTTCACCCATGAAAATTTCTATTTTCTAGGGGTTTTATTATTTCATCAAAGAATTAAGTCTATCTTTCACACAATAGAGGATTTTTTTGTGCCACATAGCATATAGTTTTTTCCCCTTGTTTGGCTATCTCAGTATTCTGAATATCTTACTTTGTTATGTAACACTGTAATAAGAGTAAAGATAATCCTCTGTCTGCCTAAACTGTACCTTAAACATCCACCTGGAACGTCACATCCACTTCACCTCTTCTTCCTTTCCTTGAGTGGCAAGTAATCTTGAATGGAGTCAGCCAAGCCGCCAAAGTATTTGACCTTCTCAAGATTGGAGAGTCAATCACTCCCAGTTGGCTTTGTGTTGTGGATCAGCTCGGCCCGGTTTCTGCCCTGCTGGGTCTCTGCTGGGCTAGGGTGCCGCAGTGAGGGCTAAAGGGATTTATCTACGGGAGAGAGAGAGCTTATTAGTTTGACTGATGAGAGAAAGCCCAGGTGTGCTGGCATCGAGGCGGGCAGGACACAGATACTGATGCGGGAGGGATGGGGGGGGGGGGGGGGGGG